>NC_056727.1:518270499-518482999 GCF_019279795.1 Protopterus annectens | reverse complement strand
TCTGCCTTGCATGCAAAGCAATTTCTGACCCTGCTTTATTGGAAATGCTGCATATCTGCAAGTCAAATGGTATACAGGTTACTCACTTTAAAGACATTAACCTGTTATGTGACATTAATAGAACTTGCTTAAGGGACAGATTTGTCTCCCAAAGGTTATCACACCTTTGAAACAGACTCCCACTTCATGTCAAACAGAGCGCCTCATTGGCCCTTTTCAAATGCAGTCTGGACGATTGGATGGGTAACAGTAAATTCACCCTGGGGGTTTCATCTGTGTCACTCTTGGACAAGGGCAATAGGTGCTGATCATGGAAATAAGTGTAGAACTTGGCTAGGATTGTAAGGGCCTAAGGACCATTAGCCTAGTAACTTCCTATGATCCTATGATCCTGTGAAGTCAACTGCCTCTGACTGTGACCTAAACTCTGATATTTCAGTACTTACTTTTTCACTTGTAAAAGACTCAGCACAGCTCCCCGTGGTGTCCTGCAGAGTTCTACACGCTGCAGAGAGTGAAAGAGTGACTTTCCTGGATTTATAAGTATTTTTTTCTGGCTTTCGCTGAAATTACTGCATTTCGACTGCATTTCGCCTAAAAAACAGCTCTGCATATTGTTTTTACCGTACCTGTGTAGATTTTAAACTGTTAGCACTTTAAAAAGTTATTTTTGTTTAATTGAATTGTTAGGCTAGCACACTCAAGTGCGCTAGCCGTTTTATAGCATTTACTGTTCGTTACTGTATCTTTTTCTTCTGTCTCTGTAAAAAAAAACAAAAAAAAAAAAAATATCCTTGTTTTCCCGCTTTTCTGAACTAGAATAGTCCAGTCTTCAGATTTTGCTGATCTCTGGGCTTTGTCTTAGTTCCTGTGCTATCCATATCCTTATTTGGATAAGGGGAACCTTCTTTATTCACCAGTGGGAGTGGGGAGCACTGAGCAACCTATTTGTCCCTAGAGGAGTGGTTCCAGCCCAGCAACTTGTAGTTTATTGGCCATTTTGGGTCAATTCCTGGCACTTTTCAACCCCTTACTATAAAGCCCGTTTTTGCGTGAATTAGCGCGAAGTTGCTCGCAGCATCGGGCAGCGCCGGTTAATCAAGTTTAAACTATTTCTGACTCCGTAAAGTCTACTCTTCAATTTTTGCCTTAGAACTGCTCTACTTGCAATCTAAACAGCCTATACTCTAACTGAAAAGCTCATCACTTGCTCCTAAAGCATTTTTATACAGGTAAAGCACTCTTAAACAAAAGAAAGTACTTCATTCACCTAAATTCCCTTGAGTACCCATTTCCCTATAGATCCTTTCTGACTCAGTTACACAGCAATCTTTTTCACTATTCTAGCATGTTGAAGGGTCAGTTGCTGGCGTCCTCTCCTGTTCAGCTGGTGAATCTGGGAATCTTGAGGCAATGTTACAATTGCCTCATGTACACAGACAACCCTCTCCTCCTCCCAACAAATACAAATATATGCAAGAGATGCAACTATAGAGCCAAACTGGAGGCTGAGCTCTCTCAATTCAGTACTGGCAAGACCAGTCAGGAGGAGAAGGTAACCACGCACACCACAAACCCAGTCTTACATAGAACTATCACAACTGCAAACCAAACACATAAACACACAAAAACATACTCGGAGGCGCTGATTAAAAATCTACCAAAACAACAGAGGCCTCCAAAGCAGACACCCAAGCAACCGCCACCTCAAGACATAGCACATGTAACACATAGTTCACAAAGTCAGTGTGCTAAACAGTCACAGCCCTTAAGGCCAAACAACATGCCAGACACACTTGTAATAGGTGACTCCATAGTCAGACACACTGAAGTCCCACTCACCAGACTGAACAAGGAAAAGGTCACAGTAAGCTGCCTGTCAGGAGCTAGAATACGCCACATAACACAAGCACTCAGGTCACTCCACAGCAAGTACAAATATGACTCAGTCATTGTACATGCCAGTGTGAACGACCTGAGACGTACCTCCCTGGACTACATGAAAAGAGACATAGAGGAGCTCTCTGATTATGTAGCCCAGGCCGGTATGACCCTGACCCTGAGCAGCATCTTACCCTCACCAAGAATGATGCCACAGTACAAAGACAAAATGATCAGTTTTAACAATTGGCTTAATTACTGGTGTCATTCTAAGGGGATCCAATGTCTGTCTGCTTGGGATGACATGCTCGACAAGCCACGCTGCTTCGCAAGGGATAGCTTGCACCTGTCACCCCTGGGCTTCCGGATATTAGCCAAGGCTCCTGCCACCCCCATAGTGCCTTTTTTAGGCAAGGCTCAAATAACAAACCTACCTCCCTAGAAAACACAAGTGGAAAAAACTAAGGGTAATGCTGCTCAATGCCAGAAGTCTAAACCTCAAGATGCAAGCCCTCGAAGCCCTCCTCAGTATGGAGAACATCAATGTCTGTGCAGTGACTGAAACCTGGTTCAAGGCTCCTGAGAGCACCCCAGCACTATCAGGTTTTACCTCATATCATGCTTTCTGGCCCCAAAACTTGGACCAAACCACAAAAGGAGGGGGAGTATCCATATTCATCAAAGATACCCACACCTCCAGGTTAGTGGCAATGCACGAAGCATCGGAGACCATCCAGGTGCAACTAACCATAGGCAAAACTGCCTTACAGTTTGTAGCATGCTACAGACCACCCTCTCAAACTCAGGAACCCCACACAGCCTTCCTGAAGACACTGGAGAGTATGAATGTCTCTCCAAATACCATCATATTGGGAGACTTCAACTACCCAAACATAGACTGGGAACATTACTCAAGCCCCAACACCCTAGCCCAAAGGTTTCTAGAATTCATAAACTCAAATGTGATGGAACAACTAGTCACCATTCCCACAAGAGGAGACAATATACTAGACCTGATCATCACAAACATGTGGACAAAATGCTCCAAGCCGGAAGTATATCCCTCATTGGTAAGATCAGACCATAAATTAATCTCACTGGAAATCCACATCCCACCCCCACCCCCTGCACAAAAGACCACAGTGAAGAACTTCTCAAAAGCCAACTTCACACTTCTTAAGACTGAAGTGGTATCCTTCAAGGTCCCTGGGCCAGTGGAAACCACAACCCACACTGCTGAATCCTTTACAAATGCCTCCTACGGGCACCTTCAAGAATGCATGGATCATGCAATCCCAAATAAAACCAAGACCCATTCCCCCAAAGGCAGGCGCCCGGTCTGGTGGACCCCAGCCATAAACAAACTTTACAACAGAAGAAGGAAGCTACTACATGACAGAGCAAAATCCCTAAAAGGGAAGGCATCTCTGATCAGTACTAGCAAAAAACTACGATCACTCATAAAATCATCCAAGGCCAACTTTTAGAGAAAAATCGCAAAAGACACAAAAGACAATCACAAGGCCTTCTTTAGCTATGTTAGAAACCTGGGTGGAAACTCCCAGATATGCTCAGAGTTAGTCCAAAATGACACAAAATACACTGAACCCACTGGCATTGCCAACATTCTGGCAGACAGGTTTAGTGCAAATTTCTCCTCCCCCCCAAAAGGAGAAATAACTATCCCAGCAGAGTGTAGCCTCCCTAACATCTCAGATGCCCAGGTGAGAGCCGTCCTCTCTAAAGCTAAAAACACAGCATCAATGGGACCGGACGGTGTCCCAGGCTGTGTGCTACATGAACTCCAAGAGGAACTAAACCCACACATAAGGCTGCTGTTTAATCTTAGCCTTACTACAGGATACATACCCAAAGAGTGGCGTACGGCAACAGTGGTCCGACTTCACAAAGGTGGTGCTTCTATGGACCCTGGAAATTACCGCCCCATAAGCTTGACGAGCCTGGTCTGCAAAGCTATGGAGAGGATCATTATGGAACTCATAAACAAAGACATTGGGGACCTACAGACATTGGATCCTACCCAATTTGGCTTTGTCAAGGGCAGATCCTGCCTTTTGAACTTGGTCGACTTTTTCGAAACAGTCACTAAGGCCATTGATGAGGGTAAGGCAGTTCACACAGCCTACCTTGACCTTGCAAAAGCCTTTGACATAATACCCCACTCGGGCATCATAGACAAACTCACCAGCTTAAATGTAAACCCATATGTCACGAGATGGGTTGCAAACTGGCTCAAGGACAGAACCCACAGGGTCAGAGTTGCTGGAGCTATGTCAGACTCCAAGCCAGTCTGGCGGTGTCCCACAGGGCTCAGTCCTGGGACCCCTCTTGTTCGGCATTTATTTTTCCGAGGTACAGGCAAACATAGGAGGATTGTGGCTGACAAAGTTCGCAGATGACTGCAAACTGGGCGCCATAATTGATACTCCAGTGGACACAAACATCCTTCAGAGAGGCCTCATAGAAAAAGATAATTGGTGCCAGAGCCATGGCCTTAAGTTGAACGCCAAAAAATGTATAGTCATACCCTTTGGGAAAAACAAGGTACCCACAAATTACCACATAGGTGGTAATCCATTAAGTACGGAAGAGGTAATCAGGGACCTAGGGACCCAGGTTGACAGTAACCTCTCATTTGACACTCACATTGCCAAAGTGGTTAGGAAGACCTTCTATATTGCCCACCTTATCATGAAGGGTTTCACATGTAGATCAAGAGAGGTCATTGTGCCCTGTACTCTTCTCTTATCAGGCCAATGATTGAGTACAATGCCCCATTTGGGATGTATCTTACCCGACACCTGCAGCAGTTGGAAAGACCCCAAAAGTTCCTCACCGAGAGGATAAAGGGTCTTAAACATATGTCATATGCTGCCCGACTGAAAAAACTCCAGCTCTATTCAGTCGCATACCGCCTACTCAGAGGTGACCTGTGCCTGACGTACAAGGCCATGTCCAATCCGGAATTAATGGACATGCTCCATCTCAGAAAATCCAAATCCATCAGAGCCACGAGAGCAAGAGACTTAAACCTCAACACAGAAATAAATAGGATGTGCTGGAGGGACAGATTCATAACCCAGAGGCTCCCTACACTCTGGAACAGAATCCCAATCCATGTTAGGCAGAGCCCCTCACTAACTCTATTTAAGAGAAATCTTGATGAGTGGATGGGAGATCGTAGGTTTACCCCGGGGGTCATCTCTGTGTCACTACTAGACAGAGGCACAGCAAACTAAACCCTAAATGGGAGTAGTATTCTCATCCTAAGGGGTGGTGAAAGCCACACACACTCTGGCTAGGCTTATAAATGCCCTAGGGCAGATAGCTTAGTACGAACCTATGAACCTATGAACTTGCTCTTATCAATGTGGAAACATATATTTACTGCAGATATCACATGCATTTTGTATCATAAGAATAAAAACATTGCCAAGTTTATCTTTATATTTGATGGTAAGGCCTAGTTAATTTTGTTTTGAAATCTGATTGATTTGGGAACCAACTGATTAAGTCTTTACACTCTGGTAATATATTAATACTCTAGTTGATAACTTGACACACTTGTGAAAATACGAGCTCACTATTTTTCAGTTTAATGCATTAAAAATATCTGGTTAGTTTAGCATCTTGTTATACTTTGAAAGTAGCATGGTTTCTTCCTTCATAATGCTATGATTTATTGACTAGTACAATCCAATCAGCACCCCTTACACTGTCTACGCAGACAGCAGCCATGTACAATATGCATTCAGGCAGTAAAACTTGCATTTATTTATTACAAACATATACCATTCAGTGTTTTAGGATGCAGACAACCTGTTCATAGTTGCCTTAATATCAGTTCAAAGTGTTCCAAACAGCTGTGCATCTATAAGCCCTGCAGATGTTATAGTCAGTTTACTACCAGGACAGTACATTTAGCAATCACAGCAACATAACCTAAATGTACAAGCTAAAGTGATTGATTATTTTATAGCCTTAAATTTTAAAAAGTGCTATCATTATTTTCCATTTAGCCAAAAAAAATGTAATCTAACTGGTTTGACCTTCAATACTGCACACTTAATGATAATTTGGCAAATATAATAACTGTAGTTTGCAAAACCTAAAGCTTTTAAAACATTTTATTAGCTGCCATCTGCTTAGACTGCATTGTAGATAAACTACTTAATGTAATAAATCACAGCAGGTAAACATAGCCACCCACAAAAAATGCAAATGTATTCATTAATTACTTTTGTAGAGCATCGACTGAATTTATTTTGCATCACCCATGCAGTATTTCAATCATACTTAAGAATTCTGCTTGTCTGTTTTTGTTTTGTTGTCATTCAGATGAAAATAGTCAGAATCCCCAACTATGATATTTGTACTGGCCAGCTACAAAGATTTAGCATGGCTCACTTGACACTGATAATGCAGCAGTTGTCACACTGAAATGCATGACAGCTGTTGAAATAAAATGTGCATTTTTGTGTCACTGTACATTTTCTCCATACTAAAAATATATATGCTCACTATTTTGACCTGCCATATATAGACTGAAACAATTACCTTAAACACATATTTCTCAGTACACTTTTAAATAATATTTTTTAAGGTCAAGATGAAAAACAGAATGATTAACTGTAGTCTATATTGTGTCTTCACATATCCCTGGAACTCTGAAAAAATAACGATATTTTATAATGCCAGCTTCTAAAATGTTAAATCTTTAACTGCACTTTTTACCGTATATCTGTCCATCCATCCATTCATCCATCCATCCATCCATCCATCCATCTAGTCATCTATCCACAACCTCTTTTCCCAGTTTTGCGCATGGGGTTGGGGTGTCACTTCAGTAATGACAATCATCTAGAGCAAGGTTTCACACTGCCAAGTGGCTAGCCCTTCTGTGGCTACTCTTCAATATCAGACACTTGCACACATGCACACTCACACCTATGGCAAAGTTAGAATGTCCAATCCAGCTACTGCATGTCTTTGGGATGTGGGAGGAAACAGGAGCACCCAGAGGAAATCCATGCAAACACAGGAAGGAAAAATAATGACCTATTGTTATTTTTTTTCCTTCCTTGTAGAACTTCACCCAGTGGCTACTCCGTTTGCACCCAACTGTCCCATTTGTTCCCCTGTGGAGATGGGAGCCAATCATTCCTGGGCTATGCAAGAGAGCTGCAGTCCATTTGCTCTTGACTAGGAATCCTTATTGATCCAGCTCTTCCCCCAGTAGTAAAAGTTGGGCAGTATGGATGGATCAGGTCAACTTGCTAGTTCTGCAGGGCAGCCTACCATCTCTCTCAGTCGGAGACACATCGGTTGCTATGCACACTGGATGCAACAGCATTGTATACAAGTATTCCACATTGGGCTGGAATAGAGGCTTTTAAATATTGGTTGGATAAAGCGGATATTTATCCTCTGGGTTTTAATACCCTATTATTGTGCATGGTGGAGCAGGTATTGACCAAAAATGTTATCTTTTTTCATGGGGAATGCTATTGGCAGGTCCTGTGAACAACTATGGGGGCATCTTTTGCCCCCATATATGCTGATTTGTTCATGGGCTACTTAGAGGATCTGCTGATTTTATGATAGTTTGCATAATATATATTTGCCTCAGATAGACATCTGGAGAAGATTTTTGAATGACTGTTGGTTAGTGTGGCATGGTGGGGCAGACTATTTGTCTGAATTCGTTCAATATCTGAATGAAAATAAATGGGGAATAGAATTTACCCTTAATGTGGATATACAGCAGATTACTTTCTTGGATGTGACAGTCACAAGGAATAGTGACAACACTTTGGCATCCCGAATATATCGCAAATATCCACAGTATAATAATTTGTTATTTGATACGAGTCTGCATCCCCGCCACATTATTGAAAATATACCTAAGTCTTAATTTTTGAGAGCTAAGAGAATTTGTTCTTCTCCAGATGTCTATCGGCATTTTGAGGAGGATCTTACTGAAAGATTTTTGGTTAGGGGATATCATCCCTATAATATCAGGTCAACTAAAAGATGAGTAGCGGGTAAAAATAGATTGGATACGCTTGTATATCACCATAAGAAGCAGGATGATGGGGATGTTATTAGATTTTTTACGACATTTGGCCAAAATATTAATGTTATTAGGGAGGTTATAAATAAAAATTGGAATATTCTGTTAGCTAGTTATCAATTATCTGGTTTACTCATGCCTAAATGTCAATTCTCCTATAGAAGAGGGCGTTACTCATGCCTAAATGTCAATTCTCCTATAGAAGAGGGCATACCTTAGGATCTCACTTTAACCATTATAAATGTGGTTATAGAAATCAAAATAATGTACATCAGGGTACTCTGACTTGTGAGAAATTTCTTGGCTCATACCGATGTGGACATTGTTCATTCTGCAAATATATGTTAAAAAGTAAACAATTTTCCAGTACACTAGTAAGGTTTATGATATGGGATTCTTTGCAAATTGTGGGTCAGATTGGCTGGTTTGCCTGGTGACATGTTCATGCAGTGCCTTTTATGTTGGGCAGACCTCGAGGTCCATACGGGTACTTATACCTATGCACTTTAGTGATATTCTCACAAAGTGTATGTCAAATGCTTTATACAAACATACATTGAAACATAATAATGCAAAATTTCATTTCATGGTTATTGATAAAATTTGGGGGGATAGGATGAATAAATTAGGATGGCATGCTATACTGAATAGAATGAAGAAGGGTTGGATTATCAAACTTGGGGGTTTAAATGACCACATGTAATAGATATCGTTCTGGAGAAAAGGATGTTTTTTGCTTTAAATATGAATAATTGTTTAATTGATGATTAATCATGGTATAAGTAGTGGGACTTGTGCCTTGTATTTTATCACTGATGAAGGCTTGGTTGCCAAAACCAGTCTGATTTTTATCATGGTGTGGCCGCAATAAAAGAATATTTATATGCTCTGATAGTGCTGGCTTTGCTTTTTTGAAGTTATTGGTATTTTGGGGCCTGTGAATCAGCCTTATCATGCAGGGGTGTGTCTTTGGAACTTTCAGCCTACCATCTCCCCAGGCAAATCACCCCTTTACTTCAGTGGCTGGAGCATGCCTCCACATAGAGACTCCATTCAGTTTGTGCATTTGCATCAAGTCAATGTGTGCTCCTTGGGACCATGCTGTATGGGTGTAATACCTAGTTCTACCACTAGTTGTCAACCAAGTGACAAACTAGAGCAGCCTCCTTCATCCATTATGGGTAAGCCATCAGCGGTTTCATGCATGCTCATCCTCCTCTTCCAGCCTGTATAATTACCTGAGATGTTCAGTCCCTAACTGAACTTTGGTCTGCACCATTTAGGGGTTTATTCTACCATGCCACAGAGCTGGCAAAATAATATCGGGATAAAAATGTTGAAGAGTTGTTACAATTTCAACATACTAACATGCTACTCCAAGAATTTGAGAGGACAGTTTGCAGTATTATCTACACTGACGCAAGGCCACATTTATAGTTTTTATTGTTGTGTTAGCATGTACCGCAAATAGTGTTGCATTTGTTCAGTTTTTGTCCCTACATTTCATATTCTGAGGTTAGAATTTATAATTGTATTTGGAACAGTACCAGTAAAATCCCTTTCTCTCATCGGCCTATCTGCCATCTGGGATACCCAACTACATTTTAGGGAAGCCACCACTATGGTTCGTCTTCCTGCATGCCTTATAGGGACTCACTGTACTTATTTAGGGTTACCCCCACCTTGGAATATTAATTGATGCTCTTCATGAGATAAAACATTTTATGTGTTCATACAGTCTTTTGTTCTATAATCTGACACTAGCCTTTAGACAGACATATTTGCAATTTTCTAAATATTGTAACATTTTGCAAATTTGCAGTGAAACAAATTAAGAGTTCTTTGGTGCTTTAACATGCCTCCTTGCTGAAAGGCTAATCACCCCTTAAAATGAAGGGTGCCCTCACGTGAGAAGAGCTGGGAAGCTATAAAGTGAGCAGGTCAGCAAGACAAAAGGGGAGTTATTAAAAAAATTTCACTTTTAACATCTCATATGTACACTTCACATGCCTGGGACATCAAGTATTAAAAAAAAAAATTCTTTTGAGTATAATTACAGAGAAACACTTGAATTCTAATTATCTATAATTAATTCCTATTTTAAATTTAATTTTCTTGTAAAAAATATGATTTCTAGATGTTACAGATATTATTTATCTGTTTGGCTCACATGAATAGGTGCAGAGCAGAAAGAACAGTCTATGCTCATCTTAATCAAACTTCAAAGGTTCATGCACATTGTGGTACAGACCTTTCAGACTATTTTTTTTTTGCTTTTTATGTTTTAATAAACTATCTCTTGAAATATAATTAAACTGCCGACTGACCTTTTGATCAGTGTGTATTCACAGTTTCTTAGCTTTGCAGGTCACAGTATAGCTCATCTGTCATAAAATATGTTTACCTGTTACTTACATGTTGATGACTTGAATAGAGTTATGGCTGAATCTACCATACTCTTGTGCATATATCAACTTTTGGAAAATGCTTAATGTTATAGAAAATAGTTTCCATGACACATGAAAAGATATGTCCTGCTTTTTTTTTGATGTAGTGTCATGAAGACAGGGTACAGTATGCTGTAGTTAATAGTGCAAAAAGCACACAGACTTCATAAAGTTTGTTTTAATGTCGTTACATAAAGCAAACAATGTAATTACCTTGTGAATGGATATTACAGATAGTGCACATTTCACTAATCCCACTGCACCCAAAGCCCTTACAGCCCCCCTGTGGTAAACATGACATTAGTGAACAAGACTCCGAAGTGATACAGCATGTGTAAGCCAGCAGCGAACATAGGTCGTCTCTAACCCCACTGTGCCTGAAACTACGGCTGCCCCCTGAAGCAGCTGGCCACTTTTTCCGCATGCTCTGCCTGTCCTGAAAGACAAAAGGGATAGGGAAGCAACCATATATATCAAATAGGTATGGGGATATGCAAATGAGAAAATAAAAGTAGAACTTCACACATGTACTAGCAGATGTTTGAAATGTTTCCCACAGCCCAATACTGAACTATAGCAGGACTTGCATGTGCAAAGAATCAACAGGCAGTCAGGTTCCCATTTATCAGGACAGCAGTCTACATTACCAAAAGTATTAACAAATAAACAGAGAGAGGGAGAAAGGGCAGCTTTACTAAATACACTTATGTGTAATGATGAAGAAGCATGAAATGGTGTCCAGTGTGTCCAAGGGACACAGATTTCTACATGGCCCAACAAATCAATGCATGAAAACAACAGCAGCAGCATTCACGAGAGATGTATATTCACCCATATCAGCCAACCTGGAATATACTCGGATCTGCCAGATTAAATAAAAACTGAGAATCAGGGGCACCTGCTAAAACAGCAAAGCTATTTATTAAAGCAGTACTGCATCCATCAGGCACAGTCGATATTCATTGTACCATTCAAAATATCCTTGTCTAATTTCTCCTTCCCATGAATGGAGATCTCCTTGGAGATGGTGATGGAGTTTATTGTAGTAGTGACAGCACTGTACACATGGCTGTACTTCTTACTGTTTCACATGATACCAATAGTTATGGAGAGCAGAGCTGCCAGGTCATGCCAAGTATCACCCTTCCTAAAAATGACATGCATAGGGTTCTGACAAACATTCCCTGAACTGGCTGTACAGAATGCAAAGCATAATGTTGTTTTGCTTTGCTTTGTGTACCATAGAGGTGCTCTCCATCAGACACTAGCAACAGCAGCTGTCTCCACAAATGTATACTAAAATAAAATGGCAGTCTGAGATTCATACCCTATGGGACTCCAAATCATGTGTAGTGCACCCTAGCGAATTGTAGATGTGCAATATGTATACATGGACAGCTTGCAAGAACATACAGGTGTGCGTGGCATGCTAACAACATGCAGCTGAATATATCTGCACCCCATGTTACTGGTGTGCATCTGTGTAAGACAGCTTGGAATTTGTGATTATATTCTGCTCTTGGAGAGAGAAGGAGCAGAGAGCATTGATTCCTGACTGTTTCTGGTTGGACAGTGAGTGTCTGTGCTTAAAGTTCCTGATTGGTCTGGTTGCCCTGCAAGGCAACTACCAGGAAAAGGCTACAACTAGCTTACAGACCCTTGAATCATCTGGTACAAGACTGTGGATAACCAAACAGGCTGTGGCCTGCTTCTCTTTGTGGGATTGGAGCTAATATTTTGCTTCTGGGGAGAGAAAAAGCAAAGGAGCATTGTATCCCAACAGAGTAAATCTGTGATGAGACCAGCATTAGCAGTAGCCAGGCAGTAGCCATTCATGCGACTCCCCTCTTTTCATCATTCTTGACAAGCTAATTCTTTGTTTTCAGTTAGTACTCCTTGATTTATTTCTAACCTCACAATATCTGCCTAAATACTTCATCCTTAAATTTTCAAGGTCAGCATATTAATTTCCTCTCAAGTGCTTGACAGTGCTCTGTACAGACTCAGACACCTTGAGTGAGATTTTCCTGTAAAAGCATGATTGAAAATTTTCCAGTACCTAGTTGTGTGCAGGAAAACTAGTTTGCAGTGAAAGGCACTGTCCCCAGAGTTGCAAACCGAATACTCCTGACATTGCTTTATATTCTTACTCCAACTATTTAATCAATAAACAAGGGTCTGTTGCCATGGATATGAACTTTCTCACTGTCTCTGCTACCAGCTTGGTGGATATGGGCATCCTGAGGCAATGTAGAAATTGCCTCATGTTTACTGACAACCAGTTAATTTTCAAACAAACTGATATGGTATGTGAGAGATGTATTTGCACAATGTCACTGGAGGCAAAGCTCTCACATTAAAATACTCCTAATGTCAATAAGATTGTCAGTACTACACATGCTGCACCCATCACACACAATTCAAAGCAGACATATAGACCCACATATGTGGAGGCACTTAAATGTAACCTTCAGAAATCACAAAGACCTCCTAGATGAAGTACACGTAACAAATACCCTCAGCAGCCCCAAATGCACTCTTTCAAGACAACACCCACATCAACACATGCAGCCACATCTCATGGAGCCTCTATCTCTAAGTCCATTAGGCAAGGCACCACACAACCCAACATTCTGGTCATTGGAGACTCCATCATGAGACACACTGATGTCCCTCTTACCAGTCTGTGTAAGGAGAAAGTCACAGTCAGTTGCTTATTAGGGGCTAGGATCCACCACATTATGCACACACTCAGATCATTGGAACACAAGTACCAGTATGACTCAGTCATAGTCCATGTGGATGTAAATGATCTGAGATGTACCTCCCTAGACTATATGGAGAGATAGACATCATGGAGCACTCAGAATATGTGTCTCAGGCTGGTATGAGTCTAGCATTGAGCAGCATTTTACCTTCTCCAAGGATGATGCCACAATATGAACAAAATATGATTGACTTTAATAATTGGCTTAGTTTCTGGTGTCATTCTAAGGGGTTGCAGTATTTGTCAGCATAGAAAGAGATGGTTAACAGACCACGCTACTTTGCCAGGGATGGTCTGCATCTCTTCCCTCTAGGCTTTCGGATATTAGCTAAAACACTGTCTTTTCCCATAGTGCCTTTTTTAGGCAATGCCAAACTGAAAGTTCTTCCAACATAGCAAATCAAAACCAAGAAAATCTAAATGTATTAATGATCAATGTTAGGAGTCTAAACAAAAAACTACACTCCCTAGAAACTCTCTTCACACTAAAGAATGCTGATGTCTATGCGGTCACTGACACATGGTTTAAAGCCATGGAAAGCACACAAACAGTGCAAGGTTATAATGTCTTCTACACATTTAGACCAGCTTGTACACAGACAGGGACTAAAGGTGGAGGTGCCTATATTTACATCAAAAATAAATATACCTCAAGGCTGGTCAGACAGGACAATGCACTTGAGCAGCTCCATGTTCAAGTCACCACAGGAAAAATCCAATATCACTTCCTTGCAAGCTATAGTTCTCCCTCTATGATGCAGGAAACGCATACCATGTATTTAAACTTATTAGAAACACTAGCGATCCAACCCAATACCATATTCATGGGTGACTTTAATTACCCCACTATTAACTGGGAATCCTATATGACACCAAACGTACAGGCACTGAGATTCCTGGATTTTGTAAACACAAACTCCCTGAACCAGATAGTCAAGACACCGACCAGGGGTGCAGCCATACTGGATCTGATCCTCACTAATATAAGGAGAGTGTTGCACACCCCCTACTGTAATGTCTTCTCTAGTAAGGTCTGACCACAAAATGATCGCCTTTGAAGTAAAATAAAACCTGGACCACCAGCTAAACCTGGAATATTCAGGAATTACTCTAAGGCTAACCTCCTGTTACTAGTGATAACCTGGCAAAATTTCAAACCCCCATAAACCCTGAGAATACTACTGCCTGTGCAGAACTGTTCACAGAAACCCTGTACAAGTATGTGAATAGCTACCTAGAGGCAGCTGTACCCATGAGGAAGAAGTACAGAACTAACTCAAAAAACAAGCCATCCTGGTGGAATCACAAAATCAATAGGCTGTATAACAGAAGGAAGAAAAACATGGCAATATTTAGGAGGTGCAGCACCTAGCAGGATAAAAGCAGTCTTATCAAACTAAATAAATAACTCAGAGGACAAATAAAGACTACCTAAGCCACATTTGAGGTAAATTTGGCCTCCCAGACCAAGGACAACCACAAAGCATGTTTAGCTATGTCCATAACCTCAAAGGCAGTCCACAATTGTGTGAAGAGCTCATTGTAAATGGAGCCACCTATACTGAGCCAGAAGATCTAGCAAACCTACTGGCTGACAAATTCAGATCCAACTTTCTCCCTCTTTCCTCCTCAACCTTCCCTCAGGAAATACCATTAAATATAACCCTGCTGCTATAACTAGGGAGCAGGTCCTTAATGATCTCTTTAAAGCCAAGAACAGTGCATCAATGGGCCCAGACAGTATCCCAGGATATCTTCTAAATAGCATGAAATATGACCTGTGAGGGCCTCTGTAATTGCTATTCAACTGTAGCCTCCAAACAGGCTTCATGTCTTATGAATGGCGAACTGCAACAGTCATCCGTATGCATAAAGGTGGGCCATCTACAGACCCTGGAAACTACAGACCCATAAGTCATCCTAGTGTTATATGCAAAGCCATGGAAAGAATTATCATGGAAATGAACAATAATAGTATATTAAACCTGCAGACACTGGACCCAACCTAGTCTGGTTTCACCAAGAGCAGGTCATGCCCACTCACCCTGGTGGACTTCTTTGAGAAGTTCACCAACGCAATGGATGAGGGCAAAATGGTCACATTGCCTACCTTGACCTGGCCAAGACATTTGACACAATATCCAACTCGGGCATTGTTGATAAACTCAAAAGGGTAGGTACAAACCCATATGTAATCTGGTGGATAGCCGACTGGCTCACAGACAGGACCCAGGAAGTTAGAAATGGTGAGTCCACCCCTACAAAGAGGCCAGTTAAAAGTGGAGCCCCTCAGGGATTGGTCCTTGGACTGCTCCTGTTTGGTATTTACTTCTCTGATGTCAAGGCCAATGTCAGTGGACTGTGGCTGACCAAATTTTGCAGATGGTTGCAAATTAGGAGCTGTCATTGAATCCCACACCAACACAAATATTCTCCAGGAAGGGCTGACACAGACAAACAACTGGTGTCAGAGCCATGGACTAAAACTTAACGCCAAGAAATGAATAATAGTATCCTTATGGAAGTCATGCACCCCTGGTAACTATCGTATTGACAACGCACTCATTAGAGTTGACCCAGTAGTCAGGGACGTAGGGACACAAATAGACAGTACTCTAGCCTTTGACCATCATGTGTCTACAGTACTGAGTAAATCTTTCTATGTTGTGCAACTTATTAATAAAGGCATGGCATCAATGTCCAAGGAAGTCATTCTTCCACTGTATTCAGCATTCATCAAACCTATCATTGAGTACAATGCCCTTTTTGGTATTTACCTAACCAGGCATTTCCATCAACTGGAACATCCACAGATGTCCCTTACTAAAACATGTTATGCAGACTGCCTCAAGGCCCTATCCCAGTATTCTGTCTCCTACAGGCTGCTGAAGGGAGATCTGTGCCTGGCATACAGGGCATTACCTGACCCACTCTAATGCACCTCCTGCATATCCACAAAACAAACAGTATCAGAATTTTTCATTCTAAAGATGTAAACCCTGCCTGTGATGCAAATAGGACCTGCTGGAGAGACAGGTATGTATCCCAGAGATTACCCCGTCTCTGGAACAGGCTCCCCATCCATGTGAAGCAGAGTTCCTCCCTAACCCAATTCAAGTGTAACTTGGACAATTGGATGATGAACATAAAATTCATCCCTGGTTTGGCACCTATGTCTCTAATGAACACAGACAACCTGTAAATGGTTCATCTCCCAGGCCCTTGTTTACACTTATCAAGGGTACCAGAACTTGTCAGAGATTTGAGATGTATGGATAGGCTTAAAAGGATCTCGTGGTCGTTAGCCTAGTAAACACCTATGAACTTATTTGTCCACTAATATGCTGGCTATGTCCTCGGGGTATGAGTATGTTGTGTTATTTTGTGTAAATTCAGTGTTGTTAGGTATTGGCTCTGAGGTTCCAGGCATAGCTGAAGAAGGCTTTGTGATTTTCTTTAGCATGGGTGGCATGTCTCAATTTCTACTATTTTTGAGTTATTCTGTACTCAATAAGGTGTTACTTTTGCTTTTATCTTATATATTTTTTTAATACTGGAGTTACACAAAATGGGTTTGTTCTTAAATTTGGCACTGTATTTATGCCTTATTGGGAGCAAGGCATCAATGCAAGCCTGATGGTGGGCGTAAAATTTATTCGGGTGGATATGATGTGGGTCAGTCAGCTAAAGATGATGTTCGTGTTTGAATTTTGTTGGGCTAGTAGTTATAAATGCAAAATCAAAATCTAAAGCATTGGAGAGAGTTTGTTGATTGAATTGTTTCTAATGAAGTCTCTCTGGATGAAAAGCGAATTAAAGGATTTTGTATACACTTAAATATGTCTAGTTCTCTCCAGTGTTTTAGATTTTGGTTTTGCATTTATAGTTTTATTTTGGTTGCCAGCACCTTGGTACTTCTTTTTAGTTTTCTTTGGTCCATTAGTTAGTTGGAGTACACTTGCCTTTGACTAGTCACTAAAACCAAAGGGATTATGAGGTGACTTGGATCTTGCAGTTAAATGCTACTGTAAGGTGGTCAGTTATGACTAGTGATTTGGTAGCTATAGGTGCATATGGAGGCTAGGCTGGTGAGAAGTAGGTACAGTATTTTAAAGCCCCTTGTTGAGGTTTGGACTAATTAGTCTAAGGAGCTGGCTATAATAAAGACCAGGATTCTTTGTGTGCACTTCTTTGTGGTGGTATAGATTCTCTAGTTAATGGAGGGGAAGTTTAAGTCACTCAAGAAGATACTTTTAGGCTTCATAATGAGGGGTTCTAACTTAATTAGATGTGCCTCACAGTTTACCATGGGGTCATGGATGGGGTAGATTCATTGGCAATGATGTAGTGCTGTGATTTGTTAATCAAGCGAAGGATGGGGAGGAGTTCAAGAACACAAATACACCTCCTCCTCCTACTGCACCTTCCAATTTGGTGTGAGTCTGCAGATGGGGGGTCCAGCTCAACTGGACAGCACGTGCATGTCATCAGCAGGTCATCTATGATTAATTATGATGACAAACTGTACATGACACAGTCTGATGTCACAGTGACACTATTAACAATACTAGCATTGGGGAGCTCACACAAATCCTCCACATATGAGAAGCCTGTGTGGGAACAAGACAAAACTCTAGCCTCACCAGTGTTCAGCAGATGTTCTGTAACTGTGACTTACACTTTAGCTATAGAGTAGTTCCTAGTCCAGATAACATCTGTGGTTTTCTCAGCCTTGATGGGCATGCATACTCCACAGTAAAAACTGTGGTTGTCTGTGGCAATGCCATAACTCCAAATCTGTTCCTGACCTGGGTGCTGCACTTGGTATTGATCAGTGGATGTGTAGGTCATTGATCCAGTCATGGAGAGCTACTTCCCTCACCACTTTGGAGATGGTTAGTATGTTGTGTGGCCAGCAGGACAATGTGTAACATCTGTGTGGCTTGTGCGATCACATCTAGCATCTGTACAGTGACATTGACTACAGGGAGCTGGAAATGATTCTCAGGTTATTTGTAGCTAGCAATGCATCCACATGAGGTGGGTATTAACTGTACTCTGCTCTGCCTCTTCAGGCCCTGCTTTAACACTGCATCCTCACAAGGCAGATAGTAACTGTACTCTACTCTGCCTCTGCAGGCTCTGCTCTAGCACTGGATCCACAGGAGGGAGATATTAACTGAACTCTGCTTTGCCTCTGCAGGCCCTGCTCTAGTACTGCATCTGCATGAGGCAGATATTAACTGTACTCTGGTCTGCATCTGCAGGCCCTGCTCTAGCACTGCATCAACACAAGGCAGATATTGAATGTACTTTGGTCTGCCACTGCAGGCCCTGTGCTAGCACTGCATCCTCATGAGCAGATATTAACTGTACTCTGCTCTGCCTCTGCTGGACCTGCTCTAGCACTTCATCCACATGAGGCAGATAGTAACTGTACTTTGGTTTGCCTCTGCATGCCCTGCTCTAGCACCTCATCCACACGAGGCAGATATTAACTGTACTCTGTTCTGCCTCTGCAGGCCCTGCTCTAGCACCGCATCCACATGAGGCAGATATTAACTGTACTCTGGTCTGCCTCTGCAGGCCCTGCTCTAGCACTGAATCCACACGAGGCAGATATTAATTGCACTCTGCTCTGCCTCTGCAAGCCCTGCTCTAGCACATCATCCACACGAGGCAGATATTAACTGTACTCTGTTATGTCTCTGCAGGTCCTGCTCGAGCACTGCATCTGCACGAGGCAGATATTAACTGTACTCTGGTCTACCTCTGCAGGCCCTGCTCTTTGTGGACTTGGAATGCTCCAAATGTGAGGCGGCCAGTCCTGGGAAGGGTATACCCAGAATACACAGACCATTCCTGACACAGCATCACCAAAAGCTCTGACCAGAGAATTCATCCCACCTGGTCTTGGCTGGTCTCATGTATGTGGCCACCAATACTCCTCATGCTCCTTACTGTGTCACCTCACAAAACTGCACTTTCTGAACCCCATAGTTCTATACCATCAATATCCTCTCTTTGTAGAGGGAGTGACATGCATACTCATAGCCACTATATGGGTTTTTGACACCATAAATATTTTTCCTCCTTACATCAAACACCCTGTCAGGGTGGGTGTTTATGTTGCTGTAGTTCTACAACATCACTGCTATGGGAACTGCATTAAGCCCGCAGATACGTTATCAACACTATCATCATTCTCCAACAATATACGTTGACCTTGCTACTGAGTATGAGATCTCTGCCTCCTCATGACCTGCTGCAGACTTTGTATATGATGACTGCACTCTGCTTACCCCTAACTTGTGTGTGTGGGACAGGCTGTGATCTATAGAGTGATGCAGTGCTCTAGCATATTCAGCAAGGTAGTGGAAACATCCCTTATAATGTTTGAAAATGTATCCTACCACATTTCATATCTCCACGTATGCAGAATTATATGACATGTCTGCTATAATCTAATGATTGTGGATGAGATTCACCAACCACGGTTCCAAAGCATACATGGCATCTCCTGCAAAGTGCAACAAAACAAAAATTCACACATGTATGGCAAGGTGCATGGACCAAAAGAAGCTAAGCTACAGTTAACAATTTGTGACCAGTACTCAGCCGATGTATTGGCTTTATTCACAAAACTTATTCCAAAAAAAAAAAAAAAAACAGCAATAGACCAGTTTCAGCATAAGCATTTAGCAGTACAACATATAAACAACAAATCTTGTTTAATGTTAGCCAACATATTTAAATATGAATAAAGGTACTTAAATCCTCCCAAAATCCACAGATAAGACAACAAAATAGTCTCATTCAAACTGGACAGAAATAAAGCCCCTACTCTAACAATCCAACTTCATTCCTTCTTGCTTAGAACATTTCACCGTCCTTATTTGTTGAAAACAGTAAAAGATATCTTATCAATAGCAGTGAATCTAAAACTGGCTGCAGGACATTTTATATTGTGTTTATATAATGCATTAGCTGATCTGCAATTTTTTATGTCACTAATATCCTCAAAAACCTGTGTTGTAAATTGTCAGGACATTTTGCCCATACAAAAGGCAGAACATCCACAAGTAACTTAATAAATAACCAAAACTGGATGGAACTAATGCCCTAGCAAGACATGTTGTTAACTGTCATAAAAGAGTTAAAGTGGGTTTTAGTTTTACTGTTATTGACCAAGTTTTAAATGCAGACAAGAAATGGGATTCAGAAGTGGATTTAAACTGTAAAGAATATGCTTGGCAAGTGAGGCTAAACACAGGTGCAGATCCAGGTATTAATGATATGGAAAATTTTAAATCAGTGTTATGTAAGAAAGGGTTAAAACACTGCTAATGTTTTTGGTCATGTGACTTGCGCAAACTATAAATGTGAATTTTGTATGTGTGACAATCAGGTCTGAAGAAGTTCTTTGTGAATGAAAGCGCTTACCGGTTGTTTTTTGTTTTAATAAATATTGAGTGTTTTATTGTCATTCGAACTGGATATTGGATTTATTACATTTACAATTGGAACTGTGGAGATTTATTTGGATTTTGGACTTTTATGGCTTCTTTGAGTGGCAATTCACCCAACATGTTTTCCCAACAACAACAGTCAAATTCTAGTTTTCTGGTGATTCCCTCTGGCTATACTTTGCACGATACACCGAGCAATGTGTTACTGGACAAGGGCAATGGAGTTGTTGAAAAGGTTGGCTCTGGAAAATCTGCAAAATCTCTGAAAAGAGTTAATTCTGTGGACTCATTGGATTTGGGAGCGGTACCCAAAAGAAAGGAGAATTCATCCAGCAGCAATGAACTGAATGGTAATGTTGCTGGGATTGATAAGTGGCTGGGGGACTGTCTTGCAAATCTAGCCAATCCGTTTACTACAAAGAGACGAGCCCCTGAAACAAGCCAACCTGATAGTAGTACCGGCACCAACATCGTAAGTGAGTTTAATGCACTTGAAAATAGTTTCCTAAAAATCAAGAGGTTACAGTGGGATATCTTGTTTTTTGAAGCCTGTTTGGAGGTGAAAAGAGTGCTGAGAGGACTTAGGGTTAGTAATATGCCTGCTGGAGAATTTTTTTCTGAAGATCTGCTAAGTACATGGAAAGCGCTGAATTAGAGTGTTGGCCTGCAGTATGTACAGTTGCTACTTGAGGATGCAAAGCATAAATTGGTCATTTTAAATGACGAAATATTTAATAGTTTTGTTCCCTGAAAAATAAGGTGTCTCCTGTGAATTGTGAGTCAAAAATGGAATCTATTCAAACAAAATTAATCAAAGAGAATGAGAGTCAACAGAAAAGGAAACTGAAGAAATTCATAAGAGACGAAGGGGACTATCTAAATGAATTACAAACAAATCAGCATGCTTCAACAGTAATTAAAAGTAACTGTGGTAACATTTCAGAAGCTGATGAGGCTGTAGAAACCAGAGTAGCAAAAAGAACTAGAACAGAGGAAGTTCTACCAGCAGAGGGCATAGCAGGCAAAGTTATGAATTGTTTGCAGGAAGGAACCAGCAAACAGGTTTTTCAGTTTGTGGATGTTTACCAAGAAGTAGGGCTACCACCTGTCCCACTTTGCGAGGGACAGTCCCACTTTGGGCAGTTGTGTCCTGCAAATAAATTGTAAAAATGGCAAATGTCCTGAGATTTTAAGACAAAATTAGTTTCTATATTTTATGTAATAGTTGCATAAAACAGTTATACTGTATCTGAAATACCCAAATGTTATAAGAAACAGAATAGGCAACTAAAATGCTACAAGAATAAGCTTTTATTTAGGCAAAAAAGTGAAGTTCTGTCCTTTGTAGTGGCTGTGAGTATGTTTTGGCCTGCAAAATCTGACATTTGTACCAAAAATGTCCCACTTTGGGCATTTGAAAATGTGGCAACCCTACCAAGAAGGAGGAACAGGAACAAGGAGCTGGGCACAGGTGGTAGGCAAATAGGGTTGCCACCTTTTTAAATGGCCAAAGTGGGACATTTTTGGTACAAACATCAGATTTTACAGGTCGACACATACCCACAGTCAGTAGAAAAGTTAGAACTTAACTTTTTTGCCTAAATAAAAGCTTATTCTTGTAGCATTTTAGTTGCTTATTCTGTTTCTTATAACATTTAGGTATTTTAGATACAGAATAACTGTTTTATGCAACTATTACATAAAATATAAGAAATAATTTTGTCCTAAAATCTCAGGACATTTGCCATTTTTTAAATTTTTTGTCAGGACACAACTGCCCAAAGAAGGACTGTCCCTCGCAAAGTGGGACAGGTGGTAACCCTATAGGCAAATAACAAGCTTGGGAGTCCAAAAAGCAGTCATGGGGACAGAATCAACAAGGCTATGGTCGGAAAAATAATTTTTTTCACAACAAAGGGCAAAAGAAGTTCAACAACAGCAACAAAAATTTCAGTGGGAACTTTTATATGAACAGGAATGAGCAGTGTTGCTGCCAGCAAGGAACAAGAGCATGGAATGTGCATAAAGGAGCTGGAGAGTGTTACCAGCAGCGCCACTGGAAACAGGACAATCAGTAACCAAAGGTACTGTAAATTAATTTGAAATGTCTGTTTCAAGGCAGGGCATATAAGCAGCATTGTTTTAAAAAAGAAATGTTTTTAATCCCCCCTTAAGGCCAGCGTTAGAAGCATTTTTGCTTACATGTGAAAAAGAAGTCAGGGAATTGTTGAATAAACACAACAAAAATTATATTTATAATAGGACTAAGACTGAGAAGGATGCTTTGCAGTTGTTAGTGGATGATAAAGATATTTATATCACTAAGGCTGACAAAGGTAATGCAGTGGTAGTCATGGACTATAGTTTTTATAAAAATATCATCTATGAGTTATTGTCTGATGCTGACTTTTATGCAGAAGTGAATTGGATTGATATAGATAAAAGTTTTAATTTTATAAACTCACTGATTGAAGAATGGTTAGTTGAAGGAAGAAACAGCAATGAGTTGGCTGGTTACTTTTGTGTGAGTACACCCGTGATGGGAATGTTTTTCGGCCTTCCCAAAATACATAAGAACTTAGATTCATCAAATTTTAGACCTATAGTGGCCAATGGTGATAGTAAAACTGAGTCCATAGCTATCTATGTAGATAGATGCTTGCAAAAAGCTGTGATTTCAGTGGAATCATATATTAAGGATTCGTTTGATTTTAAAGAAAGTGTGAAAAATGTTTCCCTGAGAGATAATACATGGTTAGTAACTGCTGATGTATGTTCAATGTACACTGCAATTCCCAATGAAGAAGGAATTGAGAGGGTTACAGGAGTGCTGAGGGGTTGTCCTGATTTTAATGGTGAGGAGATTAGTCTGTTGGCTGTACTTTTAGATGTAATATTGTCTTACAATTTTTTTAGCTTCGACAATAGATTTTAAACAAAATAAAGGTGTGGCTATGGGGGCAGCTATTGCCCCGAGCTATGCCAATTTGTTTATGACTAGTTGGGAAAGAGAATTTATTTTTAATTCTACATTTGCTAGAAATATTTATTTTTTACAAGCGCTTTATTGATGACTTGTTTTTTTTATGGGAAGGTTCTGAGTCCAAATTGTTGAAATTCTGTGAATATTTAAATTTTGTTACAAGTTATTTAAAGTTTACTGTTAATAGAAGTAGAATTAGTATAAATTACCTGGATCTGACTGTGTACAAGAAAGGGAGGACAATCTTGGTTAAACATTTTAAAAAAGATGTCCAGAGTAACAGCTGCTTGGAATATAGCAGTTTACACAGTGTGAACTTAAAAATAATATTGTGTTTGGTCAGCTTGATAGAGTAAATAGACTCACTGATGAAGCTGAGTATTTTTTGGAAGAATGTGAGATGTTAAGAAAAAAAAGTTTAATTAGGGGTTACCCTACTGGGGTAATAAGTGAAGCAATAGATAAAATTAAAGCTGTGAGGAAGAAAGGGACAATAAAGGATGTTGAAAGAGATAGTGAAGGAGTAGATTATAATCTGAGTTATACATTGGAAAATTCAGTAGATATGTACAGTATTAAGCAGATCATCACAAATAATTGGAAATGTTTGAAGAATTTCCAAGAGTTAGGTGCTTTTTTATATGAGAGTCCTACTTTTGTCACAAAAAGAGGGAAAAGTCTTAAGGATTTTTTAGAAACCAAAAAATGTAATACCCCTGTTACTTATAATGGGATGCCAAGATGTGAAGACTGCAATCAATGTAAGTTTTTGGTACTGGGGAATAAAATAGTAATAAAGGCTCGGGACTTTACTGTTAATATAAAGGGGAATTACAATTGTAAGTCTTAATTCATTGTGTATCTAGTATTATGTAATTCATGCGATGGATTCTACATAGGAAGAACTATACGGAGCTTCCATCGCAGAATTTATGAGCACCTGAGGGTGGTTGAAAAACTTGATGTAACTAATGCCCTCGCAAGACATGTTGTTAACTGTCATAACAGCATTAAAGTGGGTTTTAGTTTTACTGTTATTGACCAAGTTTTAAATGCAGACAAGAGATGGGATGCAGAAGTGGATTTAAACTGGAAAGAATATACTTGGCAAGTGAGGCTAAACACAGGTGCAGATCCAGGTATGAATGATATGGAAAACTTTAAAGCAGTGTTATGTAAGAAAGGGTTAAAACACTACTAATGTTTTGGGTCATGTGACTTGAGCAAACTATAAATGTGAATTTTGTATGTGTGACAACCAGGTCTAAAGAAGTTCTTTGTGAATGAAAGCACTTACCGGTTGCTTTTTGTTTTAATAAATATTGAGTGTTTTATTATCATTCGAACTGCGTATTGGATTTATTACATTTACAATTGGAACTGTGAAGATTTATTTAAATAAATAACCATTCCAATGAACATATATTCAAAGAATGAATAACAAAAACCAGTGCAGTATTGGCAGAGGAAAACTGTTTTGTCTTCCAAAGCACTTTGCAAGATCAACAATTACCACATGGAAAACACCCCTCAAATGGTATACCATCCATAGAACGTTGCCTGCCGGATCCAACCAAAAATCCATTCTTACAGAGATTTAAATAACCACCTATCATTTTACATCTATAAGAGAAACAACAATGGGACAGAATTAATTCTGACAGCCACTTGTCAGATAGTAAGATAACCCAGTGTTTAGATATTAACCTCTTGAAAGTCATGGAATTACTCCCAAAAGTGGTAATAAATCTAAGAATAGAATTTTGCTCCTTTCTTGCCTTATACTACAACAAATCCTATAACACTCTTAACAGTATTATAAGCTCTGTGCATATCTTGATATTTATAACCTCTATCAAACCTTGATCAAAAAATCTCTATAAAAACCTAATATAACCTCTCGCAAAAAAAATGCTGGAAAAGAGCATAGTATGTTGAGCAAACTGTTCAACATTAGAGCAAATTCTATTAATTCTCAAAAATAGAGACTCTGGAATATTTTTAATAATGTGAGGAGGATGACACCTGGAGACATCAAAAATGAATTAGAACTATGTGGTTTCCTAAAAGACGAAGTCTCCAATGTTCCATCTTGTTTTTTGGAAATCCAAATGTCCAAAAAAGATATATTTTAAGATCATATATCAAACTAAATTGAAGCCCCATTTATTCTCAATAAGATATTGTACAAATTCTTGTAAAGGAATTCCGTCAGATTTCCACACTAACCAGCAATCATCTAAATATCTTCTCCATATATCCATAGCGACAAGTAAATATTATGACTTGCATCATAAATGAGTTGTTCCACCAAATACTCCCATGAATAAATCAGCATAAATGGGGCAAAGGATGCTTACATAACAGAGTCTTTAAGCTGTAAAAAGCATTCTCCATTGAAATAGAAAACATTCTTGGTTAATACATGTTCAGTTGAACAAACCAGAAATGTGTTAAAAGCAGGACTATAGATGGATATCCTATCCAACCAATAATGTAAAGCTAAAATTTCAGCCCAATGGGAGATGTTAGTGTACAAAGCCTTCACATCTAAGGTGGGAGGATGACATAATGGTTAAGGTGTTTACCTTAAAGACACAAGGTGCAGAGTTTGATTCTCACATGGGGTAACTGGCTAGGTTTCAAATGTCCCAAAAGGGCAGTTAGTCTAGTATTAATCTATGAAACTAATCATTACCTCTCATCCTCTAATTGTCTGTCTTATAGAATATTTAAAAATTGAGTAGTGTCCTGTATCCTAGAATGAATCTCTGCCAATAAAGATTTAAAAAAAAACTTTTAGAAAAGCAGCACAATAGGTCTACCGGAGGGGGGGGGGGCAATGGGCATCTTTGTGTATGTTAGGCGACATGTAAAAATATTGTAGATGTGGATCGAAAACTTTTAAATGAGACACAACTTCCTTAGTTATAATACCTTCATCCAAAGCTAGGTTTAAAAATAAATCCAAATCACAGTTGAACTTCAGGGTAGGATCCAATACCATTTTCTAACAGAAACACTTATTTAACAGTTGGATATCTGCTTCTCTCAAATACACATCCCAGTCCCACACTGCCACCGCCCCTCCTTTGTCAGCCTGATTAACATCAATATTTTTATTGTTGTTGTTGTTGTTGTGTCTTTAGGCTTTTCCCGGTTAGGGGTCGCCACAGCAGAACTCCGATCCGCTAATGATTGGCAGTAGATTTTTACATGCCGAGTTGCCGGCCCTGATGCACAACGTTCAACGAAGGTACACATTTGCAAGGCTAACCTCTGGGAATGAGAAAGATTGCTATGATGGAAAAAAAATCATAAAAATCAAAGTGTAAATCCTTAAGAACTTTTCTTTGGAAGGCTGCTACACTTCTGTTCATGGGAAAAAGAAAATTAGAAGCCTTGAAATGAAATACATTGTTCATTAAAAAATTATCTTTACCATAAAAAACAACTAAGAGTCAATATTCTACAAAAAGCCATCAAATCTTGACTAAATATTTCTTCAGAAATTGAATGGGATGGACCAAAATTTTAACTTTTATTCAAAATCTCCACCTCATCTGTGGGTACATTTGTAGAAGAAATATTATGTAATGTACCATCATGTATTGTTTTGGGATCATTAAACGCAACAGGTCATCCAATCCCCAGCAAGATGCACCATTATATGTGGCCTACTACTTGATTCTATGATAACTGTGTATACTGGTATCCACCCATCCACATGTACACCACCCAAGAAGGTGATCCTGTAGGAAGTCATTCCACAGGAAATGTTGGTATAGGATGGATATGTGCCAGATAAAAGAAAACAGGAACAGCCTTGGTGGTGTACAGAAACATCACATCCTGTTGATGCGTCTAGTGCTGTGTGAACCAGGTGGGCTCTTGATGGAAATGAAATGTGTGTACCATCAATGGCTTCCATGACCTCATGGAAATGATTATTGGTGCAAAGCATCCGAAAAGTGGTGGCTGTCTCCCCTACATTTCTTGGGAATTGTATACATTCCTTCACATGCAGCAGCATAGTGTCAAGGAACTGGTATAAGGCACTCAAAGCTGAAACCTACAGAATTCTTAGAAGGTCCCCTGTAGGGCACTGAAAAGACCCCTGGAGATGGGATGGTTAAAGCTACACATACTTTAGAGTCCACTGAGATGGGATGTCTATGTATCATCTTTGATTCTGCATGTGGGTGATAAACATTCAACAGGCTCCTCTATGGCACATCCATACCTCTCAACCTCTTAGTGTAAGACATCTAGACAAAGTCTAAAATAATGGGGACAAAAGCCCAGAAATAGGGACAGATTTTAAATATTGCTCTTACAAACTTAGAAAGTTACTGGAATAACAGGATTAGCACGAATTTTTTAAATGATATGAAATCTGAAACTCCAATGTATGTCATTATTTAATGACTTCAATCCTCAGTCATTTGCCAGAAACCTACAAACTGTATGAGGCACAGACCAAAAATCTGGACATTCTGCAAAAAATGGGCAGTTGAGAGGTATGGGTACATCTGTTTCTATGATCTGCTGGTCAACCTAATGTTGATGGGTTTGTCAGTGTCAGTAATGTCTGTGCTGGCACAGAGCCCATGGTACACAAAGTCAAAGACAGTGTCTCCACAAATGGTCACTAACATGTCCCTTTGTTATAACTGCCGCTTAGATACTGTCAGAAACATTGTAGTGTCCTGTACACTGCAATTCCTAGTGTTTAAAAAAAGTAAATGCTATAGAGTAGCGAGTCTTTTTATATATCTCATAATCACTCTTTCTTACTTGAGGGCATCCTTTGCTTAATTGCCGTCTCCTTTGCATTGGGATCCTCATTTCCATATCATCATTTGGCCATTTACATACACTCCATACCAAGCTATTTTTACCCTAATGCAGTCAGAGTACTTAATTTCTGAATGTCCTACTGCATGTCACAGCTTTTCATGGCATTTTGTGAAATGTTTTGTACTGTCTGTGAGTACCAGTCATTGGCATTTATTTCTATGCTTCTACCATGCGAGTTTCTTTTAATGATATTACTAGAGAACTATTTTAAAGATTATTCTCCTTGGGTCTGTGATTTAAAGGGACTCGGCCAAGAAAGGCATAATATAGTTAAAAAATGGTAGAATCATAAATTATAAATAAATTATGCAACAATTCTATCTAAAAAGTTGGCTCCCAGTAATTATATACAGATTTTATATTTGTATTATCCAATTATATTTACTAATGGAATCATACAGTTTCACAATGTGGGTCTCATAGATGCCATAACAAAATTACATAATTGTAATATATCACAGCTTACAACATCTGTGCAAAGAAAGCTGCATTTCACTTAATTACATGGAAGGCAGGTACTTTAGATAAGCATTTTGAAGGGCTACAAAGTGTTATGACAGTAAATGATCCTTGAACTGTATCACTTATTCATTTAACAAATAAACAAAATAAACTAAAACAAAAAAATAAAGTAAAGACATAATTAACACATTGCCATTAGATACTGGTGCCAGGAAGTACTGAAGTAACAGCAAAATTATATAACTAACCAATCATAAAAAGGAAAACAAAAGGTCATACTGGTACATGTTAGTATGATGAAATCAGTCTGAGTGACAGTCCAGAGACCTTCAAAATGAGAACTGATTAATATTGTGGAGGAAAATATTTTAATTAACTTGTAGCCAGGAAATGAGATTATATATTTGCCTGTATCTATGACTTGATTTGATTTTCTACAAGTAAATAATAGTTGTGTAAAATCTTACCATAACCATAGATGTCCTTCTCTTCTGTGTTGCACTATTCTTTACATAAGGGAGCTCATCCACCCACGTGACCCGATGTCCGACCAGCATACAACAGCTTTTTAGCTGCTGCAGGTATATGGGACATTGCAGGTATGGCCTGGCAAACATCAGCCATAAAAGGACATCCGCATTTACAATCCTCAGAACTGAAATGCCCCAGGAGGAACACCATTGTAAAGAAAGAAAATAATCTGCCATCTAAGCAAAAAACAAAGTGTGGGGGGGTTTGAATACTACAACATAGACGAGAAGGATATCTATGGTTATGCTAAGATTTTACATAACTATTCTATGTCCTTCTATTCAATGTTGCTGTATCCTTTATATATGGGAGAATACCAAAGCTTAGTAAGAACCCTGGGAGCAAGAAGGAATAGAGAAACTTTCTACAAAACCATGAAGAATGGCTCTAACAAACCCAGCCCTGGACCTAGAAATACCATCCAGCTTGTAATGCTATGAATAGAAGACCAAGTGGCAGCCTCTAAAATGGTGTTAGTATCCAAGCCTTTAATGAATGCAGCAGAGGAAGCTGCAGACCTAGTGGAGTGAGCCTTAACAAGAACAGGAAGACTTTTAATATCAAACACATAATAAAACAAAATTGCCTTAGAAATCCAAGAGGAAATTGTCTGTTTGGAAACAGGCAAACCCAGAGCTCTGGGATAAAAAGAAACAAATAGCTGATCAGACTTTCTGATAGCCTTAGTTTTGTCTAACTAAAATCTGAGTTGTCTATGCACATGCAAGGTATGTAAGATCCTCTCACTGGAAGATTGAGGAGAACGAAATAAAGTGGGCAATTGAAAAGACTGATTAAGAGGCAACTCATTCACCATCTTGGGCATAAAGGAAGGATTATTATGGAAAGACACCCTATCCTCATGAAAAACAAGCAAAGGTAGAGAAGCCATCAAGGCTTGAATCTCAGAAACCCTCCTAGCAGAGGTTAAAGCTAGCAGAAGAACTGTTTTAAATGTATAAAACTTTAAGGAAACTGAAGCTGCAGGTTCAAAAGGGGCTACAACTAGTTTCTCTAAGATATAATTTAAATCCTGAGGTGGAAGAACTGGTTTCCTGGGAGGTTTAATGTGAAGGATGCCTTTGAGAAAAAGTTTTACTTCCAATCTAGAAGCCAAAGGTGAAGTCAATGGCAGATAGGCAGAAGTGGCTGACAAGTGAACTTTCACTGAAGAATAAGCCAAACCACTCCTAATTACCTCATAAAAGTAAGAAAGAACAAGCGGGGCATCCACTGAAAATGGATACAGATTTTGTGAAAGACACCAAGTGGCAAATGTCTTCCATTTGGATAAGTAAGATTTTATAGCACTGGGTTTCCTGGCTTCCTGTAGAACCCCAAGCAGGTCATCAGAAAAAAGATATCTGAAAGGAATCAAATGTTTATCACTCACAAAGTCAGTTGTAATGTTGACAGATGTGGATGAAGTAGAGATCCGAGTCCTGTGTGAGAAGGTCCACTCTGTGAGGTAACTTGTGATGACTGCCCTTTGCCAAATGCAGAATAAGAGGGAACCAATGCTGTCTTGGCCAAAAGGGAGTCACCAGCAAGATTTTTGGTTTGTTCTACTGAATTTTGAGATGAGAGGAAAGGGGGGAATGCATAAAGAAACATCCACTTCCATGAGAAAGATAGGAAGTCCACCATCCAAGCTAGATGATCTGGGACTCTGGCACAAAAAAGAGGATGTTGTCTGTTCAGAGGGGGAGACAAAAAGATCCTCTAGAGGAGTACCCCACTGATAGACCAGGTCCAAAAACACATCCCTGTGAAACATCCATTTGTGGGATTGAGTCACAGTAAGTTCTGCATCCTGAATGTCTGTCCATGCCCAATAACACCAACAAACCCCACTATTTTAAAATTTATTTAGTTGAGTTTATCTCTGAAGAAAGTTGACTGCTTTTACACACAAATATTATGGTAAAACAAAGAATTATCTTCCCATCAGTATTTCCACTTGATTCCACTTATTACTCTGGCTGGTGGACACATCTTTATCCAGTGCAGAAGCACAATATAAAAAAGGTTTGCTGCAGTTATAATCTAGGTTTTTGATCTCACCCTACATATGCAGACATTAATCCATATTTAAACTCAGAAAAATGCAGAATGTTAAACACATCGTGCTTTGTACAATGTGCCACTTTGATACACAAATTAAAACATTAGACAAGAAAAGACAAACTTTCCTACTTAAATTTAATACAGATTCTGAAGATAGTGACCATGGTGTCTGGCCAGTGCTTTAATTTGGTGCTGATCTTGCCACCAGTAAAATGCCATGGAGGTTTTACGAAGTAAACAGTGGTTGCACACAGATGTGGGAAAACCATACTGGAGTGTGCTTTCTTACTGCTGAACAATAGCACAGTTACCAGGAAAGAAAAGTTATGTAATTTCCTGGCATTATATAGCTGGAGTTGGTTTCAACTTCTCAGTGTAAAGAAATAAGTATAAATGCAACAGCAGAAGCTTTTAGGTAAGAACTATCAAGGCTGGCTTGGCAGTCAAACATTTTCCTTGTATAATCATTATTCTATTTGAATTTATACAGTTGGCAAAATGGGTACTCCCATGCACAAGAAACAGGGTTCAATCCTGATCCCTGTTCAGTGCCTCTATGGAGTTTGCATGTTCTCCCTGTGTCACTGGGGGGGTTGCTCCCATCTCCCAAGAACTTTCTGAGTGTTTCCATCTCAAACTCACAAAAGAATGGAGTAGTGGTCAGCAACACAAACTTTAGATGGTGCCTACTGGGGGAAGAGTTAGATAGACTAACCACTTTAGTCATCAACTGTGGTATGCAGCATCCTCTAGATCAGGCATGGGCAAACTACGGCCCGGGGGCCACATGCGGCCCGTTAAACGTTTTGATTCGGCCCGCCAAACTTGAAAAAATTTAATAAATTAACCTTGTTAATGTTTTATTTCCCCTGCAATTCTGATGTTTCCTCACTAGATGGCACACTCTAGATATATTGGCTTTGTTGAGGTGAAGCGTAGGCCTATTACTCCACGTTTGCACTTTACCCTTTGACCCACCGCCCCTCTATGAAGATGAGCGGACCCAAGAAAAGGAAAGTGGACAGAGAATGTCGAGTGTTCAATAAGGAGTGGACAACTAAATATTTTTTCACTGAACACCGATCATCTGCTGTTTGCCTGATATGCCAAGAAACTGTGGCGGTTTTTAAAGAGTATAATATTAGCCATCACTTTGCCACAAAGCATGCTAATTATGCTAGCAAGCTCTCAACAAAAGAACGGGAAGCTGCTACTGAGAAGGTGGCAGCTAATTTGAAGGCTCAGCAAAGTTTTTTTCACCGTCAAACTGCCATTCAAGAGTCAAGTACCAAGGCCAGTTTTATGCTTTCATTCAAAATAGCAAAGGCCAGCAAACCACTGTCTGAGGGCGAGTTTTTAAAAGAATGTATGGTAGAGACAGCAGGTATTTTGTGCCCGGAGACCAAAGACAAATTTGAGAAAATCAGTTTATCACAGCGGACAGTGATACGCACGTTGTTAAAATAAACAGTGCGCGCAGATCAAATATAACGCTTCACAGACTGACTTGCTGCAACTGTTTCGTCCTTGCACTGGTCGTTGTTGACTTTTGGCACCGGGGAAACAAATTGAATAAAAGGAACAGGACAAGTACATCTGCATCTCCTACCGTTTTTGAAAAAAAGACAGTCAGGAGGAGAGTGATGGTGATATCCTGAAGGATAACAGAACTTTCAGTGCTTTAAAATAAAATGGTCATTTATTTGATTTTCAGTGTTTAAAGACTCATTTCGAAGTCAGAGATTTTATTGTAATGCTTTTCTTCATTTTCATTGGAAATTATAGCACATGTTTTCTCCATATCCCAAGATGTGTATTTTCCCCCAATGAGGTGATGTTTTCAAAGCATGCCATCTATCTGCTCCTGTTCCGGCCCCTTTGTCAAATGTTAGAACTCAATGTGGCCCATTAATCAAAAAGTTTGCCCACCCCTGCTCTAGATAGAAGAACATGGATCCCAAACTGCATGCTGTGTCAGGGCAATCCACTCAATGTGGTAAAAATTGACTCTAGATGATCTGGTCATGGCAACTAATGTCACAAAAAATGAGCATGGTCATGGTTGAAGACTCTGCTTACTCCAACTATACCAGGGCCCCTTTCTAATGGTGGGAAGAGTCAATGTGCTCTTATGATTCAGTTTGTGCACAGTAGTCCTGGGTTAATAAGCTACTAGACTGCTTGTGTCCAGTTGCCCAGCTTAGGTCAACTGGGATAACTTCACTGAACAAAAGCTGGACAAAAAACATATCAATCTGACAAACATGAGATAAGGATTACTACACTCAATATAGATTCACTAACAGGATACAGCTTGGAAGTGGATGACATAATGGGAAGGAGGAGGCTGGACATCCTCTAAATCCAGGAGGCAATAAGAAGGGCAGTGCAGCAAAGCCACTTGGCTTTGGATACCAAGAATACTACTCAGGGTAAGACAGTCTAAAAAATGGTGTGGGAATTTTGATGAGAGACAGACTTCAGGAGACAGTGAGGGATGTCATCAGAATCAGTGACAGTCTCATGGCAATAAAACTTCAATGTAAGGAAAGGGCAGTATTCATAATCTCAACCTATGTCCCACAGCATGTGATAGCAAGGAAAAGGGTGCCTTCAGGCAGCAGCTGTAGATCTACTAGATAAAGTAGGCTAGCATGAGTTGGTGTTGATAATAGGGACCTAAATGCACATATTGGGACAGACAGAATAGGATTTGAGGACTGCCTGGCTCCACAAGGGTGGGGCACCAGGAACAAGGAAGGAGGGGCCATTCTAGACTTCTGTTGGGGAAATAGCTTGATGGTGGCCAACACATGGTTCAGCAAGAGAGACAGTCACAAGATCACATACAAGAGTGGCCAACATGCAACTCAGGTAGACTTCCTCCTTGTAAGGAAAGGGTATCGGGGCTGAATCAGGGATTGCAAATTCATACCCAGCGAAAGTCAATCCACAGCATAAACCACTGGTTGCCACAGTCAACTGGAAACAGTAGTCAGAGATGGCTGTAAGGTCAACAGAAATTACAATGAAGACCATTAGTTACTAGAGGTAAAGCACAAGAGTTAAAGTAAATATTCAGGTGTCTTCATCGAGAAAAGAAACTATGGGAAATTGAAAAGAATGGCAGCGACTCAAAACGACATGTGTGAGGACTATGGGACAGATATGCAGCTGAGCCAGGTATGGATATAAGATACATAAGAAAAGTTGGTGGCAGAATGCAGAAGTCCAGGAAGACATCAAAAGAAAGAAGAAGTGCAGGAAGAAGTGGGAGATAGAAAAGACAGACCGGGCATAAAAGGAATACTGGTCAGCTAACAAAGAGTCTAAGAAAGGAGTTGCAATAGCAAAAAACAAGGCATCAGAGGCACTCTACTAACTTTAAGAATGTGACTTGGTAAATAGCACAAAGAAATTCTGTCAGGCTTCATGGCAAAGACAGAAAGATAAAGAAGATAGTCATCAGACACTCTTTATAAAGGGATGCCAGCAACAACCTGCTTACCAGTCTAGATGTACTTCCAACAGCTTCTGGATGATGAAAACCCCACAGAAACTGTGCTGCCCATGACACAGCTTGAGATGAAAAAAGAGGAGGAGCCCACCCTAGAAGAAGTAAGAATAGCACTAAGGAAAACGAGGTCAAGGAACGAAGCAGATTCTAATGAGGTCATGGCAGATCTGATCAAGAAGTTGGGTGAGTTATGGGAAAAATGACTCCAAAGTGTATTCATAGCAGTTTGGGGATAGAGGCATATCTCATATGACTGAAGAACCAGTATACTAGTGACAGTATATAGGAAGAAAGAGGAAATTCACAACTGTGGGCAGTACAGAGGTATCAAACTCTTGTCACACAGCATGAAAGTTATGGAAAGTGTGACTGATAAATGAATGCGCAGTGTAGTAGAAAGTAAGATGGAAGATGAGCATTTCAGATTCAGATCAGGATGCAGCAGAAGTGACCCAATGTTTGCAGTAAGACAGATAGTGGAGAAGAAGTTAGAGATGAGGAAAGACTTCAACTGGGCATTCCTTGACTTGGAGAAAGTATATGACATGGTTCCAAGAAAACTGACTTGGGCAGTCCTGTGATGGTTCAAAGATGCAGAAACATTATTAGAATTAGTGAAGACTAGGTACAAGGACCCTATGACACAAGTACCAGAAGGGTTCGGATTTATAGAGGGGTTCCCAGGAGAAGTGGGTGTGCATCAGGCTTCAGCTCTGAGCCCACTGCTATTCATACTGATGATCAACTACATTAGCAAACAGGTCTGCATAAATATACCAACGAAGCTGCTGTATATGAACAAGGTGGCATTACATGCAGGCTCTGAACAAGAGCTTTAGCAAAATGTGGGGGAATGGAGTGCAAAACTGAAGGCACACTGCATGAAACTGATTGCAGACAAGACAGTTGTAATGGCAGTAAGTGGGGGAAATCAGAAGAAGCTGAGAACTGAGATAGAAGGGAAAATAGTGGGACAGGTTAGCAGACTCAAGTATCTGGTGGTAGATGAGGAGAAGGAAAGTCTGAATGAGGAGATTAAAGCTACAATCAGAGGGGCTGCAGCCAAATGGCCCAGGGTATCAGGGTGGTGAATAACAGAAGAATGCCAAAGACACTGAAAAGTAAAGTGTACAAAACAATTGTGACCAGTACTACTGTATGGTATAAAACCTAGCCAGTGAAGGCAAAGCTGTTGAGGATGGTAGAGGTAATGTACACAAAGTGCCTCATATGGGTGGTAGGATGCATGCGGAGGGACAGAAGAAGAAAATAATTACATCAGAGCAGAAGACCAAGTAGTTCCATTTGCAAAGAAGGTCCAAGATAACAGATTACCTTGGTTTGACAATGTGCAGAAAAGCAGAAGACAATCTAGTGAAGAAAATTTCAATCAGACGGGAAGAAAGCAAGAGGAACCAAGGGCATCCAGTAAAGATATGGATGGATTGTGTGAGAGAAAACCTTAGGCAGTCAGGCATGACTTTTGGAGAGGGTTGGAGAATGGCACTGAATCAAGAGAAATGGTGGCAGTTGATGACACACCCCAACCGAATGTAGAAAAATAGGAAAAAGGGGTTGATGATAATTCATTTTTGTATTAGCTGCACAAGAACAACGCACTCGACCGCCTGATAAAATGTCAGCAGTGCCAATGAACATGAGATACAAAAGAAAGCCAAGGCAAAGCTACAACACTGTAAATAACATAGTTTGTAAATGTTACAAATAATAACATAACTCAGAAGGTCTTACAATGGGCACTGACTATGGACATAATAATAAGCACTACATGTTATTCCATTTTGGTGCACTAAATTTGATTTCAAGGGATGAAGAGCATCCAAACAATGTGCTGTTGGAACTACATGCCAGAAATATTGTTTGGACTAATTTTATATGCTTCGTGAAGGGCTGATCTGTAAGGGTACCTGGTAGAAGCTTAGCAGTAAAATCAAAAACAGGATAGGGGATTGAACCATTAATAATGTAATTGAATATGGAAGATACACAGGGTAGTTATTATAGTTTTAAATGGATAGAAGGGTATGTTAAAGGCCAGGTGAAAGTCTGCAAACAGGCAGCATGAAAGATTAATTGATCTTAATATTTGTAAGGATGGCATCATATGCCAGACGATGCTCGCAAAACAACAGCTTTAGTACACTGGTATGTTTGCTAGATTACAAATAAGCAGTTTTAGTATGTTGATGTGTTTACTATGTTAAAAAGTTGGCTTATTTTTTTTTGTTAGCATTGAATTGGAAAGACAGAACATAAAACATCAGTGAGAAGGATACCATCTCATAAATAAAGTTTTGTGTTAATCAGGTTTGTTGTCATTTTGATATTATACATTAAGTACTACTCAGTATTCAAAAAGGTGCACACTGTTTGGACAATGCAATCAATATGCTCCTTCCCAACAGGAACAAGTCTGGTAAGCAGCTCCTTCTAACCATCTCTGCAAATCAGAGAACACAAACTTCACTCCTGGCAAAAGAAGCCATTGTATCCTCTTCTCTGACAAGTGGAGAAAACAAACAAGACTCAGGAGGCAGTAACTATTAAAACAAACAAAAAAAATACAGCTGCCCTGTTCTTATCTCGATAAAGAAGTGAAAAAAAATTAATGTCCAGGCAACTGTAACTATAGAAAGAAATAGTTACAGCTGCAATATCCACTTTATCACAAACTGGAGAAAACATCATACATTAAATAGAAGGGCAGAAATTGGTCTTTTCACCCTTCAGTTGCCGCAATAAATAAGTAAATGGAAAAAAAAATTCCCATACCCTTACTAACATATTACTCTAATTCACTTAGTTAATTGTGCAAAAGGTTTTGTATCAATATGCACTTTCTGAAAAATAAGTATGAAACTCATGTCTGACATTATTGATGTACTGCAACTCTCAGAGATTTAGTAGCAAATCAAAATGTTTAAGTGGAGTAGGGCAAACTATGAGGCAAATTCAGAAACATTGGAGAGCTATGATTCATCTTGAAGCACACAGAAGGTGGGGGTCAGTGTTCAACTCTCTTCTGTTCTTGCTGTCTGTGATTTATGATGTTCACATACAGATAGCACATAAATCAGATGCTTATTATACAAAAAAAAAATAGAAGCTTCCTAAGATAAAGCGAGAAAAAAATATACAGTCGTTTTTAGTATAAAATGTCGGTTTCTTAGTGGTGCACGGAAAAAAGCCTGCTATTAGAGTGCCTCCCTCTCAACATGGTCCACACTGACTGTTTGAAACAATTCAAAAGGGTTTATATCATATGAGCGAATCACACAAATTGCGAACGCTCATAATATCGAATGTACCGAACCTCAAAATGCTTTTTCTGAGATTGTGGTACAGTGAAGAATGGGATATTTGCCCTTTCCTCACTGTAGTGTGATCTCGGAGTTGGAATATATATTTAGCGGGGGATGTGGGGGCGCAGCCCCTCACAATAGGAAGTTCGAGGTCCGGTACATTCGATATTATGAGCGTTCGCAATTTGTGCGATTTGCTCATATGATATAGACCCAATTAAAAAATCTCACACTTTAAGGGGTTTCTATACAAAATGTTGATAATGTTGTTTCTGTTTTTTTTTTTTTTGAGTTAATAAACAAGAATGATGTCCTATGTAATTTGCAAATAGCTAGCCTTCTGCAGTGTTCTGTCGAACCTTCAGATGTGCACATTTTTCTACCTAGTGTTTAAAAAAATGCAGTGACAGCAATATAACTGTGAAGCACATACAGGCTTAGAACATGTGCAATCCACTTCATGGATGCCTTTGTCCTCCAACTGTCAGAAGAACACTAAAATCTGCTCATACAATGACATTATTTAGAAAAAGTAAGACTTTCTTTCTTAAATAATGTCATTGTATAATAGCAATAATCCACTTCTGTGTGTGGGTAATGTAGGATTTATCCACATATGGTTTTGCTTAATCACTCAGCCTTTGCCCTTTTGATCAAGCCATGCTAACCGTGGTTAAACACAGCATTACCCACACCTGTTGATTATTGCTAAATCAAATTTTATATTCTGTTTTTTTTTTCTGCAAAGAATATATAATTGGTATTTTTCTTTACGTGACTGACTGGGAAAACAAGTATTTTTTTTTTCTTTTTACACTTTTAAAATTGTCATCGATCAGCCTACTTTGCAAAGAACCGCCTTTTATTCGATGTTCTCTTTTTTCACACTAAAATAAGAGCTTTACCATTATTTACTTTCTTTTAATTCACATAAATTGAAATGGAGAATTTGCAAAGCACCATTTATGAGTGCTATCATGTGATTATGGTTCAATGATAAAGTGCAATGTGTCATGTATGCAGGTCATGTGAGACACAAAGTGCAAAGGTTAAGAGTATTATATCATCTATATAAGTGTGGTGAAATTTTGTGTCTTAGGATCATGTTATTAAGGCTAGGATGCGGGGAATTACCAAAAGATGTCATTTGGTCACTGGAATTTATGAAGAACTTAATGTTTAAATGGGTGATAGGCCACTGTTAAATGTAGACGGTGTCAAGGAAATGGATTGGGATGCTATCCATTGTTGTCTGTTTGTTTTGCTTTCAGACTACAAACATGTCAGTAGGCTTATGGCTTTAAGTAAGGGAAAGAATGCAGATGCAAATGACACTTTACAGTAAAAGAGTTGTGAATACTGGAAATCAGTAATGTTATAACACTAGTGGGTGTAAAATAACAAAAAAGAGCTACAGACAATTTTTTGTTAGCATTCCTTTGCAAAAAGTTTTAAAAGGGGATAGGTAAAGTGATGTAGGAGTAGGGGACACAAATTTCCATATAAAGTATCATGACATTTCTTTTATTCATTATCAGCATGTGCATTGATGAAGCTGACTAGAATAGAAATACTCCAGAGGGGAAGAAACTACTAAGTCATGCTATTTTATGTAGAAAGAGGTGGGTCATTGTGTATGGAGGAAATATACTCTGGGGAAAGGATGTGTGTATTTAGTGCTAATAGCATGTAGTTGTCTTTAAAAATGTATCACAAGTGCCTTTCAACAAACAAAAAAAAAAAAATGGCAGTGCCCAGGGAGGCTGCAGCTGTGTCGACTCATCAGAGAGAAATACTTAGTCTGTCCTCTTTTTAACTTAAAATACAGAGAAAATCACTTTCTGGGCTCTTAAATGAAGGCACAATAACTTACAGCAGACAGAAGTTACTAGAAATCAAACAACGTTCAGTGCTGTGTTGCTGGTTGGATTCACTGCAGTCTGTGGAATATTTGGGGCCTACTTCACTTTCAGAACTCCTGGATCTTTGTATTTTAACTCAGCATACTCTAAGGTACCTGAAACTCTAGGAAAAAGGTTCTGGAACACCACAGACAAGATATAAGAGGAAAAGATGTCAGAGAACCAGAGAAAGAGGTTGCAGAGCTGGGACGGGTGAGAAACTGAAGACTAATCCTCATAGGCCTGCACTGGCATCTGTACTGCTAGCTAATGTGTGCTCACTGCACAACAAGATGGACTTTATAAGGCTGGAACTCTCCACAAAAAACAAAGTGAGAAATACCTGTTTATTGATATTTAGTGAGACATGGCTGCATAGCAAGATCAGTGATAGTGCTGTTAACTTACAGGGTTTTACACTCTTACATGCAGACAGATGCCAAGTCTTGTGTGGAAAAGCAAAGGGAGGTGGAGTCTGTATCTACATTAATGAAAGGTAGTGTAAGAACTTCTGATGAAGCGTAGAGTCATCTATGCGAAAGCACTTAATCCATGTTTTATACTGAATAAAGAGCTTCGTTTTGGAATACAACAGTGGTGATTTTTCCATCGTGGTGAAACCTCTTGTATATTTTATTCATTATTCATAGTGTAAGAACTGTAATATTTTACAGGCACACTGCTCTGATAATCTAGAGGTCCTTTTCTTAAAATGTCGAGCTTTTTGGGACAAAGATGGTCGCCATTCTATAAGCACTGCAGTACTTCAGCTCTCCAAAGACCAGAAACAAAAATCACCTCTGCGGATGTACATTTGGAGTTAATCAACTAATTGACAGCAATTAATAATCTACTAGAAGTCAGCGATCTTATCGAGGAAAAAAAATTGAAAAAAAATACTTGGTGGCAACAGGATTGGAACTGATTGCTTGGTTGATTCTGAACTGAGCAACAAACAAAGGACTGAATTACCACATTACTGAAACTTTTACTTGGTAATCATCTCTATCTGCAGCATTTCAAAATGTCAAAAGAAGATAAAAATATGGACACTACAACTACTAAAACTAAACTGTCAGCATTACAGTCTCCAGAGAAGGAATCCATATTTAAGAGACAGAAAACATTCAGACAGCAAGAAACTGCAAAAACAGGGGCATCAGCGAAATCTGATCAACAGGTTACGATGGAAGAAATTAAGTCTGCATTGTTGCCTCTACAAGATGCATTACAAGACCTAACATCCCAAACACAAACATTTAGTGAGACATGTAATCGGATTCTAACAAGAATGGAGAAAGCAGAAACCAGAATAGCAGCAAATGAAGACAACATAGCATTGCTCACTAAAAGATATGAATCACAAGAGGCTGATATACAAATGATGCAAAACAAAATTCTGGACCTGGAAGCAAGATCAAGACGTAACAACATAATCATCAGAGGGATCCCAGAATCAATCCAATATAATGAGCTGAACACTTCTATCATACAAATATTTGAAACATTACTTAAGGACTCTGTGGATGTTCAGCAAATTGTCATAGAAAGAGCACATAGAGCTTACAGGAATTCCCAAGCTTCAAATACACCAAGACCTGTGTATGTCAAAATATTAAACTTCCAGGATGTGAATAAAATACTTCTAACCATAAAAAAATCTGGAGGATCTATAATGTGGCAAAGTTATAAAGTTTCTATAACACAGGATTTACCAGCACAAATAAGACAGTCTAGACAAATGCTGGCTCCATACTGTAAGTTTCTAATTGACAAAAACATTAGATTTCAAATGAAATATCCTAACAGTTTAATCTTTACTCTTGATGGCATTAAATACACTGTAAATACAAAAAAAGAAGCCAGACCTACCTTTTTGAAGCTGTTTAAGGCTCTGCCACCATCTGAAAATTGAACATTACATCCTGGCTTTTTCCTGCATTAGAGTGAATGGGAAACTTCATTTACGAGAATCCGAGGCTTCAAAATCCTTTGTGTGTTCTTCTTTCTTCAGTAGGCCTGGTAATTCTCCGTTTTATCTTTTAATCTCGTCTTCCTAGCTGAAACATGAAGATTCCACAAAGTTTTATGGCTTCTACGAGTGCTCCTGACCCACGAGGAAGCAGGAAACAAGGTAAAGGAAGCAGGGAGACCGTTTTGAGTGTGGTACAGCTGAGAGGTCCGTTCGCGAATTGGTTCCCCAGTCGCGACCGCGAAAATTCAAAAATTGAACTGCCTGGACGCTGCAACTGCTGGGAAGCAAGAAGAGCTGCTGTAAATCGAAACAAAACTTTTTGGGACTTTTTTGGTGCTAAAATGACTGAGAAACGATCAATGAGGTAAAATGTGTCTTGTATGGACAGAAATGTATGGTTTGGCTGTTGCTGTATAAGAGTCTATGGCTTAGTGGTAAATCCAGGTAATGCAGTCTATTTTTTGTGTTATTTTTTTTCTCTTTTTTTTTTTTTTTTCTCTCCTTTGCAGGCTTGTTTTGTAACTTACTGTGTTTTATTTAGTGAGTAAATAAGTGAATAAATAAGTATCTTTTAACTGTGTTCAATTTGGGGAAGGGGGAGAACAGAAAAAAGAAAAAAAAAATATATATATATACATATAGTATAATTAGCAAACAGTACTAGTAGTTGTGTAATATAGGTGATGTCTAACTGTAATGATCTATAAAAATTAAATGCAATATTGTAGGAATGTTTTGAAGATAAATAGCTGACCTAAATAATGGCTTGTTGTAAACAAATGTATAATAACTGTGTGCTTATTAGGTGAACTGTTAGTTAAAAGGTTTTGGAACAAGTAATTATAATGCTAACATATTATTGCTGTATTTAAAGTTTGTTAAAAGTGAATTATTTGACATGTCAGGTACAATTAGTTTACATGAATATTAGGGAAATGTTCAGAGCTGTAGTTACTTGAGTGCGGTGTTTAGTAGGGAATGTCTGGGTTAGACTTTGTAGACGTAGATATAGTTGGTGTAGGTTTTTTGCATGCTATTTTATTGTTAGTTAATAGAATTAGTAGTTTAGCTACTTGGGGAATGTTATCCAATGTGAAAAACCTATGTTCATCCTGGTCTGGAGGAATAGTGGATAGGCACTGGGTAGGGATGGGATGGCTGTTTTGCTTCCAAAAAATTCACGTAATACCAACACTTGTCAATTTAAGGTGGAAAACAAAAAATAGATACCATTATTCATCAATTCATAGTTTAGAATGTGGATAATAGATTCCTGGAATGTTAAAGGACTCCAGAACATGAAAAAAAAAAGCTGTTTCTGCATTTGTTTTTTAAATCAAAAGCAGGTTTTATTCTATTACAAGAAACACATTTGACCAGTGGGAAACAATGAAGGACAAGAAATGGATTAGGAAGGTTGTAAAGGCGGAAGGGACTACGAATAGTGCTGGGGTGGCAATTATAATCAAGAATCAGTTTCAAGGAGAAATTTTGGAGGACAAAATAGATAAAGAAGGCAGATGGTGTTTGGTGGTTCTCAAAACTGAAAGTTTCGATAAGCCGATAGTACTTTTATGTGTTTATGCCCCAAATGTGAACCAACATCATTATATAGCTTCAATTTACTCTATTCTACAGTCATATAACAACTGTTACATAGTAATGGGGGGGGGATTGGAATGCTTCCCAAGATTCTAAAACTGATAAGTTGGGAGCTTCGACTGCTTTTAATAAGCAGGCAATGGTAGCGTTGAAAGAACTGAAAACGGATTTCAAACTATATGACCCTTTTAAACACAAACACATACAAGCAAAGGCAGAAAACTTTACTTTCTATTCTAGCTGCCATAAAATGTGGTCAAGAATTGATTTTTTTTTTAATTCCAGAAGTGTTCATTTCACTTGACCCTAGGGTTTCTAATCAAGCTAGACAGCTCTCAGACCATTCTAAAATAACTTTAACTTTAAAGACCGATATTTTGAATACTAAAAATCATGGTGGATATAATTGGTCCTTAAACCCATACCTATTAACCAAGAAGATATAGTACAGGAAGTTAAGGAGATACTTAAACAATTAGTATACAATATACCCGTAATGAACATCCATTAGATATAGAATGGGCTACAACTAAAACTTTGTTAAGAGGATTATTTATTCAGAAAGCCACTTATTATAAAAAATCCAAAATAAAGAACAACTGGATCTGGAAACTAAAGTACAATTATTGGACCAGGAGCTGATGAGTAACTACACTGAGCAAACAGAAACTGAGTTGTTAAGATGTCAGAAAGAGCTGTTTCTTATGCATAACAGAAAATTGACACTGTACGAACAAAGAAGTTTAGTTAAATATGCAAATCACATTCAAACTCCCTCGAAAGCATTAGCCCGTATTATTAATCAGATGAAATCGACACGATTAATTACCAAAATAAATCATAATAATACGTTATATACTGATAAGTCAGATGTCATGAAGATTTTTGAATCAATTTTTAATCAGATATATGGTGAGCAACAAACTCATGGGCATGATGAAGAGAGAAAAGAGTTCTTACAGAAAATTAATTTTCCCAAGATTGACAAGGATTCTCAGGGAGAATTGACTGCATTGATTACAGTTGATGAAGTTCTAGAGGCAATTAAGAAACTAAAGCCACATAAAGCCCCAGGACCAGATGGTATGACCTCTGAATTTTATAAATCTTTTAGTGGGATTCTGAGCACCGTACTTTCACAGACCTTTAATTATATCATTTCGAATGGCAGCAATGATCTTCATTTTAATGCCTCAAGAACAATTCTGTTATTGAAAGAGAATAGTGATCCCAAAAATCCAGACAATTATAGGCCCATATCATTGTTGAATATTGATATGAAAATCATGACATCTATTCTAGCTAGTAGATTAAAAAAATAATAAACTTGATAATATCAGAAGAACAGGCGGGTTTATAGATGGGAGACAGACTACAGACAATACATTAACTCTTCATACTTTAATATCTTATGCAAAGTATAAACATATGAACATATATGCTTTAATAATTGATGCTCAAAAAGCATTCGATAGAGTTAATTTGGCTTATTTATTTGAAACATTATCATATTTCAATATACCTCAGCTTTTTATTTCTATGTTAAGAAATTTATGCAAGAATGCATACACTAGTTTATATATAAATCATGAATGTTCCAAAAGGATTCAAATTAAAAATGGAACTCGACAGGGGTGCCCATTGTCTCCCATACTGTTTAATCTGTATTTGGAACCTTTATTTCTTCATATGAAACAAAAGTTTTTATAATTCTCCTGTACTTCTTGGGATAAAGGTTAGGATGGCTGCTTTTGCAGATGATTTAAATATATACAGTACCACACCGGTGTCAGATACGGAAAAATACTAACAGCAATACAAACCTTTGAGAAAATTGCTAATTACAGACTAAATTTAAAAAAAACCAAAATATTCCCTCTAAAGACACCTACACCTTTTTCAATGCTACCATTGATAGGACGAATAAGGACAGAAGAAAGAATAAAATATTTGGGGATTGACTTTTCAACTGAAAATAGGGAATTTTTTATCAACAATATTAAGGCAACTATAGACCGAATAACAATGGATTTGAAAAGATGGAGTAACTTGAAGCTACTGATGATGGCAAGAGCAGCGATAATAAAAATTAACGTTCTCCCCAGAATGCTATATATTTTTAGAGCAGCACAACTTAAAATCACAAAATCCTTTTTCAAGCAATTTCAGATAGGACTGGGGAAATTTCTGTGGGAACCCAGAAAAACGAGAATATCCTATGAAAAACTGATGGCTCCTAAAACGAGGGGGGGGTTGGATTTACCAGATTTTGAGATGTATTATACAGTGATTCAGGCCAATAGGATTTTAAGGGTGTCTTACTTGGATAGTGAAAATAGAAAATGGATACCCAAATGGGTACTGCTAAATTATAAACATATAAAAGGGAAGAGAATTAATGTTAAAGCTGTACCATTTTTGAATAAAAAAACATTGAGTAAATATGAGTTAATGGAACACATCAAGGTATGGGCAGTGGCGACTCAAACTCTGTTTGCCTCCTTGAACCTTTTAAAATATATGATGATGTTTCAACCGTTTGATGGAAATCCTAATATAACTATTGGTAATCAACTGATAAACTTAAAGAAATATCCATTTATTAAGGAATTAACTGTAAGGGATTTATACCCCTTCCTAGGAGTAGCGGTACATGATATCTTAAAAGAGATGAATCTTCCCATCTCTTATTTAATTATAATGAGGCAGTTAAAAGATTTGGCCATAAATTATTTTACCAGTTCTGAAATAAAAAGAGGAACTAGTTATTTCAGGTCATCTGTGGGAAGCATTGCAACAAGATAGAAAATATATATCCTCAGCGTATAAAATGGCAAAAGAGAGAAAATATAATAATCATATTCTGTTATCCAAATACTGAGAGAGAAATTGCCATCCCTAGACGACAGTAAAATAGTAGAGGCGTTTAACTTAACATTAAAATCTGTATCACTTCAAAAACTGGTCTTTACTCAATTGATGATATTTAACAATGCATATTATACCCATCTTACACTTCATAAATTTGATTCAAAAAAGTCACCTAAATGTCCACAGTGTGTAGATCAGACAGCAGACCTGTTACACATGTTCTGGAGTTGCAAGTGCATTTATAAATTATGGAATTCTTTAAAGTTACAACTACAAAAATGGGTTACCAAAACTCAACACTCTCCTGGGAATTTCTGATTTTACATATTCCACGGAGAATTTGGACAAAACAAAAAGATTGTAATTATGAATATTAGTTTACTAATGAAATTATATATAGCCACAAATTGGTTGAACCCAGCACAGGTGTCGTGGCAAAATTTCAGGCTGTTAGCGATTAAGCACATATTAGCACACAAATTGTTAATTAAAAATAATAAGAAAAGTATAAACAGCACAAAAATTTGGGAACAAATCTTTAATATTATTTTAGCGGTTCCTATCCACTTTCCATCAGGACATTCTGTATGTGTACCAACACATTCTTGGATTAGATAGAAAATGTAGAAATAATACAAATTATTGGCTTGAGTTGGTTTATAATTGTCTATTGTAGATGCTTTTATGTTTAATTTTTTGTGATTTTAATTTCCTGTACTTGGTTAAAATGATATTTATTCTTAATGTATTATAGGGAAATTCAAAATGGAACTAAAACATTGGAAGCAATATTGTACATAATGTAAATAGTGTGTGAAATGTATAATGGTTTGGCAAAACAATAAAAATGAGTATTGGAAAAAAAGAAAAAAAAAAAAAATGTCGAGCTTTTTATGTACCCAGGGAGCTTAACGGATTCTGTGTAACAGTAATGTACATTCCACCCAGTGCTAATACCTGTAAAGCCCTGAACAAATTACACAACTCTATCTATGAGCTACAGAGTAAAAACTCAGACTTTGCACACATGGCAGCAGGTGACATCAACTGAGCTGATCTGAGAGAGGTGCTACCCCACAGTTATCAATATGTATACTTTCCTACAAGAGGTACAAGTATTTTAGACAGGGCATACACCAACATAAAAGGAGCCAGCAAGGCAGTACAACAGTGTAACATAGGAAGGTACGCTCACCTTACCATCGTCCTTCTACCAGCCTATAAACCTGCTCTGATCAGGGAAAAGCCCACAGTGAATCAGATCAGGGTTTGGCATGATGGGGCAATGGAATGAATCCATGACTGTCTTGAAAGTACCTGCTGAGATGTACTCAGAGAGGTAGCCACATCAGACCAACAGGTAAACATAGAGGACTACACAGAAGCAGTAATGGCATACATCTCAAAGTGTGTTGATGATGTGTCTGTCACCAAAAGTATCACAATTAGAGCAAACCAAAAGCCTTGGCTCACTAGTGTAGTCTATGAACCTATGAACTCCTGAAGGCAAGGAAAGCCACATTCAGGTCAAAAGACAAGGAAGGTCTAAGTGAAGCCAGAGCAAATCTACAAAGAGGAATTAAAGAGGCTAAGAGGGAATTTGGAAGAAGGGTACAATGTCGCTTCAAGGACATGAGCATGAGGAATACTAGGTGTTTTTAGCAAGGGATACAACCGATCACTGATTATAAAATCAGGGCAGCTCAGTGTGAAGACAGCATTGAATTCCTGGACATGAGCTCCTACTTTGGTAGATTCAAAGAAAAAAATAACTTGCCTCCTGCAACTAGGTTACCCACTGACCAGAATCAGGGGGTGCTCAGTCTTAACTCTGAGGAAGTGAGAGGTCAACTAAAGAAAGTGAACCCCAGGAAGGGTGCTGGCCCAGAGAATATACTGGGCAAAGTACTAAAAGGATATGCTGATCAACTATGCTCAGATATGACAGATATTTTCAACACCTCTCTTGCTCCAGAAAAAGTACCCTCTTGAATCAAGGTAACAAATGTCATCCCTCTTCCCAAAAAAGCCAATCCCTCTTGCCTGAATGACTACAGACCAGTTGCTTTAACTTCTAGCATCATGAAATGTCTTGAGAGGATTGTTAAAAAGCACCTGTCAGCAATTCTACCATCAATCTCTGATCCTCCACAATTCACTTATTGGGCAAAGAGGTTCACTGCTGATGCCATATCAGTGGCATTGCACATCTCACTTGACTATTTAGTGGGAAAGAACAACTATGCCAGACTGTTGTTCATAGACTTCACTTCAGCATTTAATATGTGATTCTGACGAAAAATATCGTTAAGCTAGTCAAACTTGGAATTAACAAGCATCTTTGTAACTGGATCTTAGAGTTCTTGATCAAGAGACCACAGAGGACATGTGTAGGAAATAACATCTCAGGGTGCATAATTCTCAACAATGGTGTTCCTCAGGGATGTGTACTCAGCTCGCTGCTGTTCAACATCCTTACCCACGACTGGTCTGCAAAACACAGCTCCAATTATATCATCAAGTTTGCAGATGACATCACAGTTGTGGGCCTCATCAAAGAAGAGGATGAAACAGCAGACAGAGACGAGATCAGCTCTCTGATCAACTGGTGTGTGAGAAACAACCTAGACCTGAATGTCAGTAAAACAAAGGAAATCATCATTGACTTCAGGAAAATGTCAACTGCCCATTCTTCGCTCAAGATTAATGGTGAATAGGTGGAAAGGGTTAAAACTACAAAACTTCTAGGAGTGTACATTTCAGAGGATCTCTCTTGGACTGTGAATACCGGTCAGTTAGTCAAAAAGGCCCATCAATGTCTCCACTTTCTGAGAAGGCTTTTAAGAGAAAAGCTCCCACTTACTGTTCTCTCCACCTTCTACAGAAGAGATAGTGAGAGCATTCTCACCTGTAACTTCAGTGTTTGGTTTGGGAATTGTACAGTAACTAAAAGAAGAAGCTACAGAGAGTGGTGACAGTTGCTGAGAAAATCATGGGCACCTGTCTACCATCAGTCCAAGAGCTATTGACAGCAAGGAGCCTCAGAAGATAAAATACTTAATGACATCTCACACCTTGCACATGACTGGTTTACTCAACTGTCATTGGCAGGAGGTACCTAATTATTCACTGTAGGAGCTCCAGATTCATTAACAGCTTCTACCCAACAGTGATGAGATTTATTAACTCAGAGACCAGCCCTAGTGACTCCACCACAAACTAACTTAATAACAGTGCCTTGTTTAGAATGTGCAATATTTATTTATTTACTTATTTATATATTACATTCAAGTGCAATTGCCTGTCACTTGCTTTATGTAATATACATAAAGAGTGACAATTTTAGTTCAAGTGCAATAACCAACCTTACCTGTCATGCTGCTGCTGCTGTACAGTATTTATGGGGGGGGGGGGCTAAGCATTTTTTCTTATGTTCTTGGGACATAGCCAGTAGTCTCTAATTCCTTTACTTGATATGTCTTAATGTTGTATTTGTTGTGTTGTATGTTTCTTTGGTACTCTCATAGTGAGTTGATACTTGTCATTTCATTTAGGTCTACACATATGTAGTCCAAAATGACAATAAAGTTTACTTTGAATCTTTGAATTTTGAATCTTTCATCTCTCTTGCCAATGAAGAGTGTAATGCAGCCATTCCCACTTACACCAGTACAGCTTATACATTTCATTGCTGCCCTCTGCAATCTTCTAAAATGAACTGCAATGAAGATCACACGATTTATAACAGAAAAAAATAGAAATATGGGTTTGAGTCGGGTACAATACAGCAGCACAGAAACTAATGAATGTACTTCAATGCAACTGCAAAAGACATGCTGTAAGCTAGCCAATTACATAAAATATACAAAATCTGAAAATATACTGTCACTGTTCACCAGCATATATTTTTAAACCCTGAGTCTGCTTATACAGCTTTTTCTAGACCTAGGGATAATAAGGTTATTACAATTAGGGAGAGAAGTAGATCAACACAAGGGGAATCTGGGTATTTGTGAAAGTATGGCACTTCCCTTTCCCTACCACAGCCTTTTCAAATGAAGGTTGCCTAAACTCTTTTTTTTACTATTATTCTGAAGAAAAGTGTGTTATGCGTCTGTTTATTGTTTCAGACTTTCAAACAACAGTCCTATATGTTGCATGTTGGATGTCATAATATCATTTTTGGGCAGCATAGCTGTCCTACCTGAGATTGTATAACCACAATTTACCCTAAGAGTACACAGCGAACATACTCCAGACATGATACTGGACTATCTATCTTTCCATATCCCAAACAAGACTCACTTTAGAGTACTGTGTCCCAGTTCCAAGTAGCTGACACACCCACACCTGGGTATTTGATTTTCACAAACACACACTCTCCTGGGAAAAGCTGGCACATATTTACTAGCTGTGCCCCCTTCTGCCCAGACTTTGTGATAACCATGCTGCCACCAGCCAACCACTCTAAGGCTCTTACAAGGTATCCAATTATAATGAAAATCAATACTATAAATGGTAGAGTGCAACCAAAGCAACAAGGCTTTTTGGAGTGGCCACTGTGTCACTTAAATAAGCACAAGTACTCTTAATGTTTTAAAAGTATTCTCTAAAAGACCAACCACAATAAAAGGTATAAAAAGATTTAATAATAAATAATAAAATAGAAAACATGAAAATACATATAGATGCAGAAAAACAATACTTAACGAATTTCACTGTATTTCCTGACTTTCTAAAGAATAACTGTTCCCTAGCTAACTTAATTAATACAGCAAGGCAAGATAGGATGTTGAGATGCTTACTTCCACAAGGCAAGGTGATGAGCTTCAAGCTAACTGACTGAACTGAACTCAGCTTGAACTATGGTAACTGACATAGATCTTTATATCAAGTTCCAAAGAAAACAAAACAAAATGAACTGCTGTGAGGGTTCCATCCTCTCAATGCTGGTTATAGAATGATATCACATTTACTCACCAGACTGTGGTATAATACACACTCAGAGCTTTGCTAATATCTGTTGCAGCATTTGAAAGGTACAGGAAAATTTCAAAAACTTCTATTTCTTCCCTTACAGAATTTTCTGTTTAAATATATACATATACATTTAATCAGTTAGAATAACATCGTTGATACAATGTTAAGTTGTCAATCTCGCCTTCATTCTTGCTGGATGGGTTCAGAGCCGATCCTCGGCTCCAACTCGGCCAATTACTAAAGCTCGAGAGCTTATTTTACCGGCTTGAGGCAACCCTATATCCCATGATGCTAGGCGATAACTCCCCAGATCTCGTTTGCTGCTTTCGCTTGCGAGGTGCGTATTTTTACCGGCTCCTGGTAAGTCTTTAAATATATAGTGAAAGGCTGCTAGTGTTGCCAATAACTAGTCCCCGAATTTGCAGAAACAATGTTTATTGCAAAACACAAATGACATAAGGATAAGCACTTTCGTCACAATGACTTCATCAGAACAAGAAACTGTTGTAAAAATACCCATTTTATACAATTAATATTGTCATATGACCCAAGCAATTAAGTTTTAAAAAAACAGTCATAAAACATTTCATGTAGAAAACTTTAAAAATCTAAAAAAACTATGGAAATAAAGCCCTATGTAATACAGAGATACAGGTTAGTGTTTTGACAACTTTAGAATTTATAATTTATACATTTAAATAAACTAAGCCCTGGAAAAACTTGGTGATTCCAGGGCAGTTGAAAAAACAAAAGCTGAACTAGCAATAAAATGCCAAAAGGAAACTACACTAAAAGGTTGTTGGTGTCATAATTTAAAAGCCCTAAACCTTAATTCTAGTTTGATGCTGATAGCATCATTTAACCCTGGATATTCAGCAGCATTTAACCTTAATTGCCATTTAGCTTCAGCCCTCAGTAGTTTATTTTTCCAATCCCCTCCTCTAAAGTCCACCTGTACAACTTCCAATATACCAAACTTGAATCTATGAAGTGGATTCTCTTGAATATGTTTAAATAGGGCATTTTTTCATCCTTCCTGTTAATACAATAGCAGTATTCATATATCCTACGGTTTAATTTTCTTTCCGTCTTGCCAATGTAGTAACAGGAACAGGAATTACAACTAGCAAGATTAGCAACACCTGAAGTGACGCATGAACCAGATGCAAAGTTAACATCAATGTCATAAGGGCCTAAACTCAGCTTAGAATTTTCATTAATATAACCACAATAATCACAACAACCACATTTGTGGGTACCTTTCTTCCTATTGTTTACATTAGGTTTATTTTCCAAAATATTCTTCAAATTGCTGCCAACCCTGTAGGTAAAAATGGGTTCTCGGCCTATTACTTTGAAAAGGTCACTATTTCCCCTCAACATGGCCCAATTGTTTTGTATGATCTTTTTTACCTCATTGGATGTTTCACCATATGTAATAACCATGGCTTGGGAAAAATCATTTTGATCACTTTGATTGACATTTGTTAGTTCTACCCCAGCCCCTAATAATGGTTGATATCTACCATTCCAATCGTTCAACACTTGGTCCCTGAAATTCACTACAAAATCTGATGGATATCCTCGATGTAAGAACATTTCCATAACTGTTTTAGTTTCTGCCTCTGCCAGGGGCCTATTGGAACACATCCTTAAAACCCTAACCATTTGCCCTTTAACTATATTCCTCTTGATATGTGGGGGGTGGTTACTTGAAAATTCAAGGTAATCGTTGGAGAAAGTAGATTTCCTATAAACCTTAGATTGAAATAAGTGGTTAGTGGTATCCTTAAATATTTTTACATCAAGAAAATTAATTTCTTCACTATTACCATTTCAAGTAAATTTAAAATAGTCACAAATGGTATTCATATAATGGAGAAATTGTTCAAAAAAGGTGTCCCTCTTCCACAAAATAAATAGATCATCTAGAAACCTTAGGTACAGGTGCCATTCATTTTTGTAAATAGAAGGAAAAATGAACTGGTTCTCCCATCCATATAAAACTAAATTAGCAAAAATAGGAGCACAGCTATTACCCACAGCAACTCCTCGAACCTGTTTGTAAAATTCTCCCTCAAAAGTAAAAAAATTGTTTTTCAACACAAGTTCCATTCATTCTGTTATAAAGTTGATCATACTACCACTCAGATTGGTTCTACTTACTAGGACTTCGTTGAAAAATTGTAATCCTACCTCATGTGGAATAGAGGTGAAAAGATCCACTACATCAATAGTAGAAAAGTAGATATCCTCATTAAAAAGTTCATTCTTGATTCTCCTTAAGAAATCCCAAGAATCCACTAGTACATACTCTAATGGGGTTAAGGCATGCTTAACCATTCGATCAATAAAAACCCCAAGGGAATAAGTGATACTGTTGTGCCCTGAGATGATGAGCCTGTAAGGTGGATCTTTTAAGTTTTTGTGAGTTTTGGGGATGCCAAAACAAATAGGTATAACAGGGTGCTACACATATAAAAAGTTAAAAAACCTCTTCGTTTATTACACCTTGCATCAAGGAGTCCTCCAAAAAATATTTTATCTTTCTATAGCTTATGTGAATTTCATTCCTGGAGACAATCTCGTATTTTGTGTTGTCATTCAAAATATTGGTTATTTTATTTTTATGATCAACCGTGTTTACAATAGCCATACCCCCACCCTTATCCGGTTTCATAAATCTAACGTTCAGGTTATCCCTTAACTCAAATAATAACTTTTTCTCTGCCAATGTAAAATTTTGTTTCCTGTAAATATGTGTTCATAGGGTTTTAAAAATCTCTTGCTCAGTAACTTTTTCAAAAGAGTTTAATAAGGGTATAAGGGGGGGGGGGTTCCAACAACTTTTTTGTATATAACAGAATTCCTTTTATTGTCAATATTTACTTTGTCTCTGTTTAAACATTTTAAATTCATTTTCCTAACAAAAATCCTAAAATCAGTTAAAATTTTACTAATTTCATCTCTATTAGAAAACACAAATTTCATTCCCTTCATTAGTAAATGAAAAAGATCCTTACAAATAGGAAATTCAGCGTAATTAAAAATCTTGAAACCTTTGTACAAAAAAACATTGTTATTAGATACACTGATACCTTCATCATTGTTCACATCTTCATTGCCAAAAACTACTGGTAACTGTTCATTCTCCGGTAGGAGGGATTTCTGTATTTGGATCTCGCTCCCCCTTCCCTCCGGGATCCTAAAATATCAGTTTCCTGTCTACCCTGATTTCTATTGAAAATCCTTTCGGATCTTCGTAGTGGTGGAAATTCAGTGTCATATTCATTCCCATCACTATTAAACCTGTTGAAATTCATGTTGTCATGGATGTGTTGTGATGAAGTTGTAGCGTTACCTTTGTTCAAGTCTACCCCTAAATAAGCTTTGGGAAAAGGGTATGCCAAACCATGTTTGTACTCAAATTCATCCCTAGATAATTTCTTCTGTTTCCTAAAAATGTTACTATTTAATTCATTCTCTACTTTATCAAAAATAATATTATACCTAAAAGAATACTGATAAGAATGTGCATCATCCATCACAGACCTGTTAATTTCATCCACTTCAAATCACAATTTTTTTTATTATTAATGTTCACAATAAATTCAATCAATTCAAGCCCATGACGATCAAACATTTGAATGAGCTCTTCACACTCTGGGTCACCCTTTTTTAACCCATTAGGAAATTTGAACATGCGAAGGCCCTTTGGAACCCTTTTACTATTAATACATTCCCTTAAATACGAATTATCACATTGTAATAATGTAGGGGGAGCGAGATCCAAATACAGAAATCCCTCCTACCGGAGAATGAACAGTTACCAGTAGTTTTTGGCAATGAAGATGTGAACAATGATGAAGGTATCAGTGTATCTGATAACAATGTTTTTTTGTACAAAGGTTTCAAGATTTTTAATTACGCTAATTTCCTATTTGTAAGGATCTTTTTCATTTACTAATGAAGGGAATGAAATTTGTGCCTTCTAATAGAGATGAAATTAGTAAAATTTTAACTGATCTTAGGATTTTTGTTAGGAAAATAAATTTAAAATGTTTAAACAGAGACAAAGTAAATATTGACAATAAAAGGAATTCTGTTATATACAAAAAAAGTTGTTGGAACCCCCCCTTATACTCTTATTAAACTCTTTTGAAAAAGTTACTGAGCAAGAGATTTATAAAACCCTACGAACACATATTTATAGGAAACACAATTTGACATTGGCAGAGAAAAAGTTATTATTTGAGTTAAGGGATAACCTGAATGTTAGATTTATGAAACCGGATAAGGGTGGGGGTATGGCTATTGTAAACATAGTTGATTATAAAAATAAAATAACCAATATTTTGAATGACAACACAAAATACGAGATTGTCTCTAGGAATGAAATTCACATAAGCTATAGAAAGATAAAGTATTTTTTGGAGGACTCCTTGACGCAAGGTGTAATAAACGAAGAGGTTTTTAACTTTTTATATGTGGAGCACTCTGTTATACCTATTTGTTTTGGCATCCCCAAAACTCACAAAAACTTAAAAGATCCACCTTACAGGCTCATCATCTCAGGGCACAACAGTATCACTTATTCCCTTGGGGTTTTTATTGATCGAATGGTTAAGCATGCCTTAACCCCATTAGAGTATGTACTAGTGGATTCTTGGGATTTCTTAAGGAGAATCAAGAATGAACTTTTTAATGAGGATATCTACTTTTCTACTATTGATGTAGTGGATCTTTTCACCTCTATTCCACATGAGGTAGGATTACAATTTTTCAACGAAGTCCTAGTAAGTAGAACCAATCTGAGTGGTAGTATGATCAACTTTACAACAGAATGAATGGAACTTGTGTTGAAAAACAATTTTTTTACTTTTGAGGGGGAATTTTACAAACAGGTTAGAGGAGTTGCTATGGGTAATAGCTGTGCTCCCATTTTTGCTAATTTAGTTTTATATGGATGGGAGAACCAGTTCATGTTTCCTTCTATTTACAAAAATGAATGGCACCTGTACCTAAGGTTTCTAGATGATCTATTTATTTTGTGGAAGAGGGACACCTTTTTTGAACAATTTTTCCATTATATGAATACCATTTGTGACTATTTTAAATTTACTGGAAATGGTAATAGTGAAGAAATTAATTTTCTTGATGTAAAAATATTTAAGGATACCACTAACCACTTATTTCAATCTAAGGTTTATAGGAAATCTACTTTCTCCAACGATTACCTTGAATTTTCAAGTAACCACCCCCCACATATCAAGAGGAATATAGTTAAAGGGCAAATGGTTAGGGTTTTAAGGATGTGTTCCAATAGGCCCCTGGCAGAGGCAGAAACTAAAACAGTTATGGAAATGTTCTTACATCGAGGATATCCATCAGATTTTGTAGAGAATTTCAGGGACCAAGTGTTGAACGATTGGAATGGTAGATATCAACCATTATTAGGGGCTGGGGTAGAACTAACAAATGTCAATCAAAGTGATCAAAATGATTTTTCCCAAGCCATGGTTATTACATATGGTGAAACATCCAATGAGATAAAAAAGATCATAAAAAACAATTGGGCCATGTTGAAGGGAAATAGTGACCTTTTCAAAGTAATAGGCCGAGAACCCATTTTTACCTACAGGGTTGGCAGCAATTTGAAGAATATTTTGGAAAATAAACCTAATGTAAACAATAGGAAGAAAGGTACCCACAAATGTGGTTGTTGTGATTATTGTGGTTATATTAATGAAAATTCTAAGCTGAGTTTAGGCCCTTATGACATTGATGTTAACTTTGCATCTGGTTCATGCGTCACTTCAGGTGTTGTTAATCTTGCTAGTTGTAATTCCTGTTCCTGTTACTACATTGGCAAGACGGAAAGAAAATTAAACCATAGGATATATGAATACTGCTATTGTATTAACAGGAAGGATGAAAAAAATGCCCTATTTAAACATATTCAAGAGAATCCACTTTTTAGATTCAAGTTTGGTATATTGGAAGTTGTACAGGTGGATTTTAGAGGAGGGGATTGGAAAAATAAACTATTGAGGGCTGAAGCTAAATGGCAATTAAGGTTAAATGCTGCTGAATATCCAGGGTTAAATGATGCTATCAGCATCAAACTAGAATTAAGGTTTAGGGCTTTTAAATTATGACACCAACAACCTTTCAGTGTAGTTTCCTTTTGGCATTTTATTGCTAGTTCAGCTTTTGTTTTTTCAACTGCCCTGGAATCACCAAGTTTTTCCAGGGCTTAGTTTATTTAAATGTATAAATTATAAATTCTAAAGTTGTCAAAACACTAACCTGTATCTCTGTATTACATAGGGCTTTATTTCCATAGTTTTTTTAGATTTTTAAAGTTTTCTACATGAAATGTTTTATGACTGTTTTTTTAAAACTTAATTGCTTGGGTCATATGACAATATTAATTGTATAAAATGGGTATTTTTACAACAGTTTCTTGTTCTGATGAAGTCATTGTGACGAAAGTGCTTATCCTTATGTCATTTGTGTTTTACATTAAACATTGTTTCTGCAAATTCGGGAACTAGTTATTGGCAACACTAGCAGCCTTTTGGTTCATGGTTGTTACGCTGCTTTTGGCACCATTTACTTTCTTCTTTAAATATATAGTGTTCAGTCACCCTTTTTAGTTAATTTTTCACAAAAAAAACAGTTGTTTTTCAGTAGTTACCAACTACGTTAAATTCTATTCCTGTTCATACTTCCCCTTTTTATGCCTTATATTCCTCCCCTCCACTCTTAGGTTAGGCCTTAAGCCTGCCCCTTTCCTAATTTTTCTTAGGGATCCTGTGGAGTGTTTGGGTGTGTCAGTATCCTAATTAATATTTTTATTGTTATTTTATTGTTTTTGAGTGTTGTGTGTGTGTGTTTTCTCTTCCTTTTGTGATCCCTCGACACTGTTATGTCGAAGGAACCAAAGGAAACTAAGGTCTCAGGCTTTAAAAAGTGTGACTCGTGCTGTCAGAAAATGTCTCTGACAGACGATCACACTTCATGTGTTTACTGCCTGGGACCCCTGCACCTGCAGGACTCTTGTTCTGTGTGTCATGCATTCAGTCCAAGAGTCATGCAGGAGCACAGGAACAAACTTATATTGAGGGGCTTGTTAAAGCCCGAGGGCTCCCCGACTAAGTCTGCGTCGTGGAGGCCTTCGAAACCAGCAAAACCATCGGCTCCGAGTACTAAGCCTTCGGCTGCTGGCTCTGTGAATAGATCGGCTCCGGCTGGAGCCGATCCCTCTGAGTCACAGGTTCTGGTCTCAGCACCACTCGGCGCCGATACCTCTGAGTCCATGCATTCACTGTCGGCTCCGGCTGGAGCCGACGTGTCCTCGGCTCCTTTGGCTCCATCCATATCTAAGAAGAGGTCAAGATCCCCTTCATTGGAGTCCATCCATTCAGCTCCAAGATCTCCCCTGCTCTCAGAGCGGAGCCATCGGAGCCAATCTTCTCGGTCGTCCAGACTTTCATATTACGACCTTGAGAGAGTGGTAAGTAGGCTGTTAAAGTCTCAGGCATTGGCCCAGATGATCTGTAGCCCATCTCATCAGACGTTAGCTATTATGACTCCACCTATTTTTCCTCCTTCGACTCTCCCTCAGAGTTTGGAGCTGGACCTCCTCGGAGCCATGACTGTTGTGGCATTGGAGCTGATACTTCCCCCTTCAGCTCCTTCATCTTCCGCTCCGATCTCCTCCTTGATGCCTTCATTAGACGGATCTGGGTGCCTGGTCTCTCTCGTCGGCTCCAAGGGGGCGAGTGGCATCAGACCATTGTCTGACCCCATTCTCCCTCTCGGAGCATCGACGCTGGTGAGCTCGGCCCCGACATCGGCCTCGGAGCCTTCCCTGTCAGTGCGGCCTGGGGTTCCTACCTCTTTGGAGCGGGGCCCCTTTGGCCTTTCTGATAGGGGAGCCTTCGAGGTGATGAGGAGTGTACTAGCCCCAGGGCATAGTCAACGGTCAGTTCCATCAGCTCCTCCCACTACAGTGCCTACTGATGTCTCTTCCCACTCTCTTGCTCCCGGACCCAGAGATCCAATGCCTCAGGTTTCCCCACTGGGAATTTCTTCCTCTTCCGAGGCTTCTCCTGACCTGTCAGCAGAGCCTCCGCATAAGAGGACATGTAAGAGGAAGCATGTGGACTCCCCTGAGTCCATTACATCTGACACTGACTTGGATGAGTCGGAGGGATCCCCAAAGTCCCCCTCTGAGGATGTCTCTTTCTCAGACATCCTAGAAATCCTAAAGCAGAGGGGGAACTGGTCTTCCCTTAATCCTTCCGAGGACGAATCGGTGTACCTGGAGGAGTTTGGTTCTCGACCCTCCACCTCCTGGGTGTCTCCGCCTTTTGACCGCCTTATGGAAGAAGTGGCTCAGAATGCGTGGTCAGCCCCAGATTCAGTGGAACCCACCCCTCGGAGGCCATCTAAATTCATCACAGCACCAGTTGACAAACAATTCCTAACAAAAGGTGTACCAGCAGATGCCATGGTGGTGGCTGCAGCCACCAAGAAGGAACTAGCTGATCCTTCAGTACCTATCCATCCTCCTAATAAGGATTCTAGGACCATGGATAGGTACGGTAAGCGGATGTTTTCTTCAGCGACCTTTGCCATGCGGTCGCTGAATTACTTGTGTCACTTCACCCGCCTTCAGAGAGATATTCTCAAAGAGTTGGGAGAAGTCTTACAGGATCCATCAGCTGCTGGATCCCAGGATAAAATAAACTCACATCTTGGAACGCTGAACTTGATTGTTAACTCCTCCATGCGTCTAATTTCATATGCAGCCGATGGAGCGAGTAGGGCAGCGGGCACAGGAGTGGCCTTAAGGCATCACGCCTGGATGCGGCTGTGTAATTTCACGGACCCTTTCAAGGCGTCCTTCACAAATTCCCCTTTTGATGGTTTGGCTTTGTTCGGACCTCAAGTGAAAGACACCTTGACCAGATGCGAACAAGATGGCAAGACTCTTTCTGCCGTAGGAGTTCGTTTCTCCACCCCTTCAAGCCCATACCCTAAGGGTCAGAAGGATGATAAAATGTGGTTCTGCAAATCTCAAGGAGTCACACCTGATGCAAGAGGTCAGATTACTCCCAGAGGCAGAGGGGGTAACAACAACAGACGCCACCCTAGGGGCAGAGGGGATCCGCAGAACCAGGGTAGCAGGGAGCCTCCCTCTGACAAACCCTTCCATCATCCCTGAGATGTTGCCCGATTGTCTACCTTCAGAGGCAGTCAGGGGAAGATTATCACTGCACCCAATAGCCTGGCTTTCCCTTACTCAAGACAAATGGGTACAGTCGATCATATCCAAGGGTTACAAAATTCCCTTTATCCAAACCCCAGTTCAGCAAAAGGGAACCCTTCCAGACATTCCACCCGGTCTAAGGGAACTAGCAGTATCAGAGATATCAAAACTGCTAGCAAAAAGAGCCATCCAGCCAGTCCCAGCAGACCAACTAGGATCCGGAATCTACTCAAGGTTCTTTTTGGTACTGAAAAAGACAGGGGACTGGAGACCAATATTAGATCTCAGCAAACTAAACAAGTTTGTGAAGAGAACAAAATTCTGGATGGTCATGCTACAGTCCATTCTACCCTTTCTGGGCAAGGACAATTGGATGTGTTCCGTGGACCTTCAGGATGCGTACTATCACATCAAAATTCACAGATGCTCCAGAAGGTTTCTCCGCTTTTGGCTGGGGGCCAGTCACTACCAGTTCAGAGCCCTGCCCTTTGGTCTCACTACAGCCCCCAGAGTGTTCACCAAATGTATGACAGCAGTTATGGCTCACCTGAGATGGCGAGGATTCCAGGTGTTTCCATATCTAGATGACTGGCTCCTCACTGCCACCACCAGGCATCAACTTCTTCAAGCCAGAGCTTACACCACTCACATTTGTAGAGGGCTAGGAATCTCCATAAATTTCAAAAAGTCTGCCTTGTCACCTTGTCAGTCTATTACCTTTATAGGCACCAACTTGAACACCGTACAACTTTCAGCAAAGTTAACAGATCAAAAGGTCTTAGATATTCAAAACCATGTCCATGTTCTTCTTCAGAGTGACAGAATTCAGGCCAGGTATGTCCTGAAAGTATTGGGTCTTATGGTGGCCACCATAACACTTTTTCCCCTTGCACGTTTTTACATGCGTCTTCTACAGTGGATGCTTTTCGCCCAATGGTCTTTTCAGCAACTCCCCATGCACCACAAGATCATGATAACTCCAACTTGCAGAAGTCATCTGTCCTGGTGGATATTGTCCCCTCAAGTCCATCAAGGCAGACCCTTTGTTCCTCCTCCCCCGGTCGCCACAGTGACATCGGACGTCTTCCTGATCGGGTGGGGGGGCATTTTCAGGGCAGGATGGTCCATGGCACTTGGCAACCATTCGAACGCCACCTGCACATAAATGTCCTAGAGATGAGAGCAGTGCTTTTATCGTTGCAAGCCCTCCATGACTCTCTTCCCCTAGGAACTATTGCAATCCAAATGGACAATATGTCCGTAGTGTGGTATATCAACAAGCAAGGCAGTACCAAGTCCTATCCCCTGTATCGAGAGGCACTCAGACTTTGGCAATGGGCAATCTCCTCTCAGCGGTTTCTGATAGCAACGCATATCCCTGGGAAATCCAACATCATAGTGGACAGGTTGAGCAGAGCTATACTCATGCCACATGAGTGGTCTCTCAAACAATCTGTGGCGGAAGAGATTTTTCAGAAGTGAGGCCTTCCTTGCTGCGATCTTTTTGCTACACCCCAAAACAGCAAATGCCCCAACTTCTTCACCCTTTTCCCCCTTCCAGGCCATCCCCTCAGAGACGCTCAAGTCCAAGATTGGCCTCGGGGACTTCTCTATGCCTTTCCACCCTTTCCTCTAATCCCACAAGTAATTCAGAAAGCAATTGTCTTGAGAGCCAAGTTGATTCTCATTGCCCCTTATTGGCCTCGACAGATATGGTTTCCGTTCCTACATCGTTATCTTTTGGTACAGCCTTGGCATCTGGACCCAGCTCCAGATCTGTTGACCCATCAGTAGGGGCAGCTGCACCAATCCCTACATTCTCTCAGCCTCACTGCTTGGTTGCTCCACTTCTGTCCTTAGCCAGGCTTCCTATGATTTCTAATCCCATCCGGGATATCATAGTATCTTCCCTTAAATCTTCCACCAGAAGGATTTACACTAGTAAATGGAAACATTTCTCCTTCTGGGCAAAGGCAAGGAATATAGATCCCTTTACTCTCCCAATTCATTCGGTCTTAGACTTCCTAGCTGGAATCTTTCATTCAGGGTCTTCTGCCTCTACAGTGAAGGTTCAGTTGGCAGCCATATCGAATTTTCATACAGGCTTATCGGACCACAATATCATGTCCAATAAGCTTTGCAAAGCTTTCCTTAAAGGTGTATATTTACTTAAGCCTCCGATCAAAGACCCTCCACCTCAGTGGGATCTTAATTTAGTCTTAACATCCCTGATTCTTCCCACCTTTGAACCTGCGGTCTCCTGTTCATTGAAATTTCTTTCCTGGAAGACACTCTTCCTAGTCGCCATTACTTCTGCTAGGAGAGTATTTGAGCTTCACACCCTCTGCATTCGACCATAAAGACAGAGTTTCTCTAAGGACTAATCCATCCTTCTTACCCAAGGTGGCTTCGCAGACAAATTTAAATCAATCAATTGATCTCCCAGTTTTTTTCCCAAATTATACTAATAGAGTGGAGCAAAAGCTACATTATCTAGATGTTCACCGCCAGCTCCGATACTATTTGGATAGAACCAAACATATAAGGAAGTCTGATCAGCTGTTTTTATCGTACGCAGAAAATAAGAAAGGCCTTCCTGTTTCTAAGGTAACCCTATCTAGGTGGCTGTCTTCTGTGATTACATCTATTTATCAACTCAGAGGCAGGGAATTAACTTCTAAGCCAAAAGCCCATTCAACTAGAGCACTAGCTACATCTACAGCTTTTCAAGCTAGACTACCAATAGACACTATCTGTGCGGCAGCCACATGGGCCTCTCCTCATACCTTTGTTTTGTATTACAAATTGGACATGGCCTCCAGGGACAGAGCAACATTTGGTTCCACCATTCTTAAGAGTCTGTTCCAATGAGCCACCCAGGATGAAGGTGCTAGGGACGCGGTCCCATCCAGCAAGAATGAAGGCGAGATTGACAACTTAACATTGAGAAGTTATGTACCTACCATAACTTTCCATGTTAGTTGTCTTCTCTTGCCTTCTTTCTTGCGTCCCACCCACCATCCCCCTAGCCTGGACAGACTGAGAAGATCTTCCCTTCCTTGAAGGGTTCTTATATTCCCTTGTTCACCATCTAGGTGTCCTAGGATATATATAGTGTAGATAATTATCTTTGGGGGGTTTTATCCCTCTTCCTCCTCCTTCCAGTTGGAGAATTTTGTTTTATTGGCCTATGCTAGGTTTTTCGGCTTCCAAACGAGATCTGGGGAGTTATCACCTAGCATCATGGGATATAGGGTTGCCTCGAGCTGGTCAAATAAGCTCTCGAGCTTTAGTAAGTGGCCGAGTCGGAGCCGAGGAATCGGCTCCGAACCCATCCAGCAAGAAAGAAGGCGAGAGAAGACAACTAACATGGAACGTTATGGTAGGTACATAACTTCTCATTTTTAGCACAAGCATCTGTAAGTCATAATATATATATATTATGTATGCATAAGTCAGTGTGATAGTCAAATGACACAAAATTATTTGCAAAACTCAGGATAGCAATGCTGGCATATGTTACACATGCACTTCCCTGTTCTCTGTGGCACATATGGCAATACCTTGCATTGTCACGGCATACATTAAGCAGGCCTAGACAGCAAAGTCTCTCTTCTAAGCTTACACCTAATTTATGCTTTTGTTTTGTATAATGTACCAGCTGAGGCCTCCACGAATGTAACTTGTTTGAGAAATTCTTGTGTAATGGACTTCATTAAACCTTAGAACTGCCTATTGCAATTAATAAATGAGCGATATCATTATATGTGTCATGAGCCAACAGTGTACAGAATTCAACACCCATAGTGCTAAGTGAAAGAAAAGGAATAAAAACAAATTCAGACATGTAAATTTGAAATCAAAACTGAAGTGGTGAAAAACTGTCATAGGCCTGAAAATGAAATTGGTGGCCTCTCTTCTACTATGAATGCAGAAGATTATTTTTTCCCTATTTGCATGCCCCCCAGCTGATCATTAGCTGTCTGTTGGAACCATTATTTTCTGTGTCCCTAAAACTATCCCCTGGGGTTAGAACCACATTAATGGCTAGCGGAGCAAAAAAAGTGCAGTATCACAAACACAGATCCTGCATGCCAGAAGATTTTTTTTATATGACATAAATGTGGCGAGTTAGTGACATCACCACACATAGCATCAGTTATCTCTGTCTTCCCCACTCAGGTGCCATATTTTTTTCTGGAAATCTGCCTCATGATTATGGCACATCCCCATCTCCAGGAATGTATCGTCATCACAGGGAGAAAACTCCCCCTACCAGAGTGGGAGAGCAAGCAAAGTTGCTATTTCCCCAACCCTCTCTTCCTAACTCCTGCAGCTTCTGAGACGCTAGTTAGTCACAGGTCATCTGGGTCATAGTTTGGGGTCCATCACTCCATGCCATGGATCTGGGAACAAAGGAGTTCTGAAGTTGTTGAAAGATGACAACAATGTCCATACAGAGGACACAACTGCTGCTTGGCTGGAAGCTCACCATTATTTATTACTGAGCATCTTCATCCAATGCAGATTTGTTCCAGCATTAACTCTAATGGTGGTCACTAATAATAGTTGTTAGAATTAAGTGATTTACAACAACAGGATCAACATTTGACTGTAGAAATTAAAAGGAAAGTAATAAAATTTTACTATCATGTTACATTTTAATAGGCAAGCATGTGAAAGCATCAAAAATTTAATTCATTTAGTAAACCAGAATAAATTAATTACTTTCTCACACGGCTCCTATTACTATGCATTTCTTTCATGTACATCAATCTAATATTAATGAGATCCAGTATATGAGATAATTGCTCTAATCAAGTTAAGCAAGGCTACTTTACCTCTCCTTTTCTCTGTCTGCATCACTGTCCTGCATCACTTTGCTGCTGACTTATGCAATTTACTATCATAGTACAGAGGAAATAAAACTCTGAAGCATTTATTATGTATTATTCTACTGTTGCATTTCCTGTGGCCAGTCTTAATGTGTGCAATTTGCCCATTACATTAATTAACATAAAATGTGACAAGCATACTTGTATGCTAACACATACTTTAATTTGCTGCAGTACTGTTTTCATCTACGACTACATGAGTCATCTATATGGTTAACGGCTACAAAAATATATATTTTAGTAGAGTAACTAAGGCTACAAACAACTGATGTGAGCTTTGAAAAAAATATTAATCTGTCAGTCTGTTTATCTATCTATCTGTCTATCTATCTATCTATCTATCTATCTATCTATCTATCTATCTATCTGTCTGTCTATCTATCAATCTCTCTCTCTGTCCATTAAGGCTGTGAAATTAAACCTAGTAGGTAGAAAAGCTGTTCTGTTTTTCTCTGAATGATGAATGTAGGCAATATACATCTTTCTGGTTTAGGGAAGCCTATATGAAGAAGGTGAACATTTTTACTTTGCGATATAAAGTATTATTATTATTCTTATATACTTCATTATCTTTTTATTTTTCAGAGCTTGTACATGTCTTCTGTGAAATTATTTCTTTTTTGTTAAGAAAATTTAAATACTTATGATAGCCTCATAATACTATCACCCATGTTACAGCTTATCTATAGATTATTTCAACAGAAACTGTAAATACAATTTATGATTAAAATTATATGTGCAATACAAAACAGCACGCATGTCCATTACTATGTTGGGTTTAGCAGATAAACTGTTAGTCCTTGAAAGTTCATTTGTCTGTATAGATTTTTTATCCCCTGCCATGTACTATTATAGATGTTTTCATCTGTTGTGTCATTTATTTCAATTTGTGACTGGAGTTGGTTAACATATGTTTATGTATCCCTTTCTGCCAAAAACAGAAATGCTCTTTGGACCTTGTAGGTATTGTCACATTAATACTTTACTTCAGAAATAAGCATCTGTAAAAAAATGAACCCATACATTGGGGGTTCTGTTACCATGTCCTTGCCAACAATGGGGTCTGCTTCATTGCAATATATCATTTAACAGATAAAAATAAATTATTAACTAATATATTCCTTGTCGCCTCCTTGGTCTGATCCTTCATGTCATTATCATAGAAAATGCATTCTGAGGTAAAGAACCCAAGATGACTACCTGTTGTGGTGACATCAGGTACCACCTGTCCTTTGCTAGTTGTACTGCTGCCACATAACCACTCCAGAGTGAGCATGCTCAAAGCTCCTCATTACCCTCCTCATTAAATCTCCCTTTGCATTTGCATGTACCCCCATGTAATTGCAATTGATATAAAAACAGATATGAACAAACATGATACAATGTAATGTCATTTTAAAGTTATTAGTCACTTTCTGAAACATCTTTGTTTTGCAATTAATTTAATTTCTAGTTACACTTCTTATGTTAAAGTTGCTAGTTGTTTTGCAAAACAATTAGCTTTAGTGTGCTGTTTCTGTTTCATGTTTACTGCTTATTTGCTCAGTTTTTCTGTATAAACACATGGGTAAAATTATGTCATGGTAAACATTGGGCAATGACTTACATACAACTGCAAAGCATTGTGAGTAAACAAAAATATTGTTGCTTCTAAAAGCGTGACTTATTAATTATTTATTTGTACGTGTTAATTCAAAAAGAGCACTGATCCCATGGATGAAGTGTTCTTAGTCTTAGACAGAACTTTGGATACGTTATTTATTGATGACGGGCAGTTTGAGATTGTAGGGCTTTTTATTGTCATTCCAGGGGTGAAAGTTGCACTAAATGTATTTGCTAGGATATTAGCAATGTCCACCATGCCTGAGTAGGTTTTGTTATTTATTATGAGTACTGTAAAGTGCTGAGTACTTTTTGTTAGTTTATTAACATAACTAAAGAAATATCTGAAATTTTACTTGGCTTCAGATGCCAACCTGAGTCTATAGGCTGCCTTAGATCTAATAGTCTTTTTAAAAATCTTAAGACACATTCAAAATATTTTCATTGACTTTGGGGTCCTTAGGTCTGCTATATATTCTAATGATTTTTTTTCCGTAGATTATAGATTTTATTTATGCAGCTGGACCACCAGGAAGAATTATTTTCAAAATGTCCATTATATTTTGAACTAGACTAAATTGCTGATTCTATACATTTCTGATGTTAGCTTAAAGCTCCTTTACAAACATATCTGTTGAGGCATTGTCTGTGATGATGTTATACGTGAATTTTGAGACTTTACCATAGGATTTGAGGAGATCTGTGCACTTTGTCTTTGAATTCTAATAAATTTCTTTCAGGGGTTTAGATACTTTGATGGAAAAAAGATTACTGACTTAAATGGAGAGGGAGTTACTAGGGACATTATGATACCATGTTTGTGAGTATCAAGTCAAGAATATATTGTCCACTGAATTTTTTATTTATTAGGTCTAAAAGCTTCCGAGTATGTCTTACACTGGTGGTTTAGGTATTCGTGTCAATTTATGGGTAGTTAAAGTTTCATAGAATGATGAAATTCCTATTAATCTAGGGTTCATACATTATGTTTAGAAGCCAGATATGAACTTCTGGGGTCATGGAATGGGTCCTATAACATTTGATGAACTGATAGTTAATTTTGTTTAGTATGATTTTGAGATCAATAAGTTCAATTTGTGAGTCTCCCTGAATCCATCTGATGGATGATATTGTCTTTAACAAATATGGATACACTATCATATGTTATCACTGGGTCTGACGATATGGTAGGTCCTAAACCCAGGTATGGAGGGAGTGCTTGCAGAGTACTTAAATCTGGATTCAGTGATTACATGTATATGTACTCCTTCCAAATGCAGGGGTGCCTGAAGGTCCGGCAGCTTGTTGCTTAGACTTTTGGCAGATGGCACTGAGGAGAGCCATCTTAATCAGATCCTGTTTTGACACTGACAAGTTTGCAACTTTGGAATGCTCATTAGCTGGAACTTTGTCTTCATAAGGCACTATGGAGTCAGCAAAGGCATTAGGTAGTATATGAAAGGCTTTAAAGAAGCAGTACACACCATTATTTTCAAAGCATGTATGACTATCAAGCATCTTGCTGCATGCTGATACATATTGGAGTCTCCTAGAATGACACAATTTTTTAGACAATTGTTGAAGCCAATCAACTTTTCCTTGTGTCTGGGCATCATTTATAGACAAGGCAGGATTCCAGTCAGTGTTGGGCTCTTGTCTGCATTTATGACATGCAAAGAGAGCTATAACATGTCTCTCTGCATCTCTTTTAGGGTTTTTTTTGCCCCAAGCCATTCATCCACACATGCATAAGTACCATGTCTTAGTTATATTTGTCTGGTGCAAGAGTCCTAAGGGGCCTTGATACATCTGAGATCCTGGAACCTGACAGGCAACTCAGTGTCACCTTGTCTTTATCCTGCTTAGTGAGTGGGGAAACTGTGTGTCTCAGTATTAAGTCATCAATCACAAAAACATTTTTTTTTTGTGGAGTGGTTGGGTGCACTGGAACTGAGATTCTTTGCCTCACAGTGACTCTTTTTAAAAGGAAAGACATTATGCAATGTGACTTTATTTTGATTTTTACTGAGAACTAATCCTTATGGGTCTAGGATGCTTGTGTCTAGGAGGCTTTGGTAAGGATTTCATCATGGTGTCAGCATATAACATTACATGATGTGTCAGGGCTGGATGCATTGCATATGGTGTGTTAATGCAATGCTTACATTCTTTGTTTTTTGTGAAGAGTGAGGTCATCATATCTATTAAACATATGTGCATTTCTCTCATAAGCAGAGTTATTTGCATTTAGAAGTTTATTAATTGTGATTATAATGCAGTTGCTACACTGCTTTTGGATGTCTAATGATATGAGGCTGACAAAAGGTTGAAACAAGTAGGCTGGCCTTGCACGTTATCAAGAGTAAAGTAAAATTCATTTGATTTAAAGAGGGATGGAGAATTTAAATAAGAAAAATATATAGTCTGTTGAAACAGTTGTCAGTTAAAGGGTGGATGGTGCAGTTATACACACACACATGTATATATATATATATATATATATATATATATATATATATATATATATATATGTCTATTTAAGTAAATGTATAATTTGAGTATATATTTGACTGTGATAGCACATCTCAGGATCCTTAGTTAACAGTAATGTTGAGCTGTTCGTAGATGCTGTGGGTTAAGTTGCACAATATAGCACAATTAGGGGCTGCTACAAGTGGGTCTATATTATATAGTCGAAGTTACGTAACTTTGAACACTTAATGGTCAAACCATTATGTTTAAAGTTACATAACTGTGACTACCGAAAAAAAAAAAAAAAACACAATGGACAACAAAATAAACTGTTGTAAGTGGGCGGGGGGCTTCACCCCCCCCCCACTACTTAAATATACCAACTCCGAGATCGCACCACATTGAAGTGAATGGAAAACTCCGCCTATGGAGATTTTTCATTCACACACTCAAACTTTTGCAAATTCGAGCATATGGATTCGACCATATGTTGTTTGAACTTGTAAAAGTTCAATGAAGTGATAGGAACCCGCTACAAGCTGCTTTGAAGGTACTAGTTACATAGCTGTACACATTATGCAGTTATATGCAGTCTGCTGCACCCGTATGTAGCCATAGTCTAATTACTGATTGGGTTTGAGTAAATTGGGATATAGTAGGTACAGTTATAAATGAAAGTGGCTGGTTTATGGAGTGTGTGTTTCAGGTACGCTATACTAACCACAGCTCCATGCAATATAAATCAACAGAAAATTTGAAAGAGCCAATGAAAACCAATAATGTTAGTCTTCCAAAATTGCAGCAATCACCTCCACTCTTACCATGCATAATCACACACCTGGCCAAAACTGGCAGTTTGCTGTAAGTGTGAAACAACATAAACACAGAAATTAAAGCAGTGGCACTGATTAGTCCACTTAAGAATACAAAACCCATGTAAGAAGCAGTGCAGACTATTTAATTAATAACTGTATCTTCAAATAAAAAAAGTAGAAATGCAGAAAAATGACAGAACCCAGCCAAAATGGTTCAAATAGCTAATTATAGTACATCATCCACTAAAAAAGACCAAACACTAAAACAGCGTCAATCAATAGCTGTGAGTTCAGATTCAGAGAAAACACAATAAAATAAAGAAAACAAATGACAAAGACCCCTCAAACCTTTGTTTTAAGTCTCAGTGGATCCCAAGCTGCATTTTCAGCAAAGACCCAGGAAGAAAAGCTCCACACAGTACAAAATGAACAGAAATCAATGGTAACAGTTATAGGTTACAACGTATAAATGTTAACAACGGTTAACAACATGTTACAAAAAGTTTAAATGTTAACAAGTACAAGTCAAAAGGTAGCTTAGAATGTTAACAAGTATGAAGTAGATAGTTGGAGGCAACTTACTGAACACAACAGAGATAATTACAACTATTAGATCAAAACTTGGTTGCTAATGAACAAATATCTGTGCATAGCATTTTCATAGCAAAAACATATGTACAATATTTACAATCAGCATTGGTTGAGCACATTATTAATATTGCATAGGTAATTTTTGATTAGGAAGTGTCACGCTTCCATTATTAGTATTTATGCTGTTGGTTGAACATAGTTATTTTTATGTTATTTTATATATTTTACTCATTCATCTACTTTATACAGTTCAATAATCAAAATATTGGGCTTTTTTCTTTCAGTTTCAAAGCCTGCTATTATTACAGTCTCAGTGTATGAATTTTTTATTATGTTAATAGAGAATTGCAAATGCACCTTAGTTAGCTGTGATCTGTACCTTTAAGGAGCTAAAGGGAGAGCAAGGGGCGTGGTTAAGTGTTTCAATGCTGGTATTTAAACTCACTTGTAATGGTGTGAATGTTTTGGTTGTCTGTAGAAGTTAGTACAAGGTACTAACGAAAAGTTTTTACAGTGGCTTAATAAAATTTGTTATTTTTCATGTTTTTTTACGTTTTGGACTGGCCTGAGTCAAGTTCTTGGCTTTTGAATTAGTGGTGGTTTTCGCTAGTTTGTTTTTCCGGTCTTGAAAGTTTATTACATTATTAATATTCACCAGAAAAATAAGGAAATACTACTTCTGCAGTTTAGTGGGGCAATTTAGTGAACCTCTTACAATCATTATTATTCAATATTGTCATCCTGCAGTGTTTTTTAATGGTCTTCTACCTTCCTTTTTCCATATGAATTTAAGTATTTTACTACATGATTCTTTATATATTAACCTTCATTTAACCATTTATTCAAAATCTTTATAAAATATTTGTTGCCATTCCCTTAAATTATTTATACATTTCATACCCTGTTCCATATAGTCCTGTAGCCAAAACTATACTTATCTATCCTAATACTTTATCTCATATAAAGAAATCTCCTTTTCCTATTCCTTATTCTCTTTTTCTGTTAACATTTTTACTTTCTGTTTTCTCACTACCTTCTTTTTTCCTTTAAACATTTTTTCACATATTGTACCATTATTTATCATATTCTTTCTGAGTACTTTCAATTTCTCCTTTTACATGTTTTATTTCTCTTATTACACCACCATCTTTCTTTACTTTGTTTGCTTGTGTCTTTCGGCTTTTCCCGGTTAGGGGTCGCCACAGCGGAACTCCGGTCCGCTAATGATTGGTAGTTGATTTTTACGTGCCGAGTTACTGGCCCTGACGCACAACCTTCAACGAAGGTACGCCCATTCATGCATGTCTCCACGCAGATGACGCTCTAGCTGAGAATCGAACCGGACAGCGTCTTACTGAGAGGTGACAACACTACCGCAGCACCACCACCACGGATACCACCATCTTCCTTTACTAATCTGTTTAAGTAATTCGATACTTCTTCTCTTTTTCCTTGTAAAAAATAATCTTCGCTTAAATAAAAAAAAATTCTTGTATTTTTTCTTGATTTCTTTTATATGATGCTTTCTCTTTGTTAAAGTATTTTCTATCATTATGTTCTAAATCTTCTAATGCGTCATTGTATGTTCTTTTATATTTTTCTTTCTCAAATTTTCTCACATCATATTGTCACTGTAAAAAAATATTTTTTTTATATTTTTCATTAAATATCTACCATTCAGGTGAATTTTTATGAAATGTTCTCACTGCAATACAGTCTTTCCATAAATGTATATAATCTCCTTCCTTCTTCATTCCATGCTTCCCTACTTATCCTTCTCATTCCTTTCCCTATGTTTATATATTAATTGTTTTCTTTTGTCTCTAGCAATATTCCAGGATGATCAGAAAATCCTGTTTCAACTACCTCCTTCTCTTATAACTAAACCTTCTGATATTTAAAATAATCTATTTCATTTCTATACATACTCCTTTTGTAAGTCTAAGATTTTTTGTCCCAAAGTTTTAACATACCACATCTTATAACTTCTAACATTTTTCTTGTATCATTTTCTTTCCTTTTATGCTGGCCTCTTGAATAACCATTAAAATGTTCTGTTATTACATATATTCATATTTATCAATACATAGTCTAAAGTCTGATGAAATAAACTGTCCATCCACCAGATTTACGAAGCTAAAATGTCCATGCAGAAGCAGTGTAGCCGCTCCTGCATGGAATATGGCCACCAAGCTATCCAGGAACGCACCGTATTGACATGTGCGAGCGACCCAACACTGTTCCTGCACAGAAACCCATGTGGGATGATAATTACCTCATTTGTGGTGAAAACCATGCAAATGACATAAAATAGTGATCCAGGAAGCAGGTAGGTAGCCGTGCAGAAACAGTGTAAGCTGTAGAAATGTGTTTGGCTACATTTCTGCAAAAATGAAAATGGAACCATGACAGCTCCAATAAAAGCATGGTCCCTCACCTGTATGCATGCCAATGGCCAAATATGTGGCCGTTGGCATGTTAATCTCTTTACATTTTTAAAAAATAAAATGTATTATTTTTCAGCAAATCTCGGCCGTTTAAGCATAGGGAAGTGCCGCACAAAAGGGATGGTGGGGAAAATAAAAAAATGAATATAAAAGTCAATTTCAGGGGAAAGCTGCATTTTGCCATTATAGTCAATGGTAAGCAGAATCAAAGCAATGGAAGGGAACACTGGTTGCTAAGGGGGAAGCCTCTTGTGTAGTGCAGTAATTATGTAGTAAGGCAGTGGGGTATGTTAATGAGGGGACTTATACTGAACCACAAACATCTTCTAGGTGTCACACTGCACCTAACCGTGTAGGTGCTCTAACACCACCATTTAGACAGGAGGAGCAACTAACATGAAAAGGGTGTGTGTCATGCTTGCTGTAAGTACATTGGAGCTCCATTGGCCAGGTTTGTGCTTAGGGAAGCACAGCTAAGCAAGGAGGCATGTCTGAGGCTGTATACACTTATTCCATGAACTGAGGAGCAGGTTCTCACCCAGGGGAGGGCCATTTCTTGCTGTTTACAGTAACTAAACATGTCTGGGCAGTGCGCCAGGGCTTAAACAGAAAGAATATAGGAAAAGAAAAAGGAAATAGCAGATCAAGGGAAATGCTGTACAAACAGCAATATGGGATAATGCAACACACAATGTGCCATTGAAAGCACTCAATAATACAACTGGCAGGAGGCTGCATAGCTGAGAATGGGAGAAGATGTAAAAAAAAATAAATAAATGAAGGGCAACAGCACAATAAAGGATAAATGAAGTAGAAATCACTAATATGGGACTCTTGCAACTCACAATGGGCCAGGAAAAGCACACGATAATACAGCTGGCAGGTGCTTGCATAGCTGAAAATGGGAGTAGATGTAAAAAATATTAAAGGGCAACAGCACAATAAAGGAGAAATGATATAGAAATCACTAATATGGGACTCTTGCAACTCACAATGCACCAGGCAACACACACAATGATACATCTGGCAGATGGCTGCATAACTGAAAATGGGAAGAGATGTAAGTAAAAAATAATTAAAAAAAAATATTAACAGCAGAATAAAGACAATTATGCACAAATTACCAGTAATGCCTCTAACACTCAAAGTGGCCAAATCAAAGCCACAAGTAATATAGGTGGCAGCTGGAATGTATCATAGTCAGCCAATCATAACAGGCAGCATCTGCAGCACAACAGTATAAAGTATGGAAACACCTTACAGTCTCTTTTTTTCCCGCAAACTCTGCACCTTTGGTGTATACATGTGGGTGAATTTTAAATGGAAAATGTTAGGGGCTACCATTGCTTTGATCCATCACTTTGTGCTAGAGGCTGAGGGCAAAGAGGAGGATAATGCTGACAACTGCCACAGACCATGGAGGAGGAGAAGAGTTTTCAGACCTAGGGTAACCTACCAGGTGCTACATGATCCAGAGCTAGTAGAGCACTACAGGGTGGACAGAGACATATTTCAGCAACTCACCAACTGTTCCAGCCTCAACTCAGAGCTAGAACCAACAGAGGGGAACCCATCCCAGTGAATACCAAGATATGTGTAGCATTAAGAATTCTAGCTATAGGTACTTTCCAAAGACCTACTGGGGGACATGATGGGGGTCTCACAGGTTTCTGCATCCAGGGTACTCCACCATTTCCTGGATGCCATGCTACCACATGGCGGTGAGCACATTTACTTCCCCAACACCCATGAGGAGAGGACCAGCAATATGCATCTCTTCCACCATGTAACAGAATACCCAAAGGTACTGGGTGCCATAGACTGCATGCACATCCACATTAAAGCACCACCCAGTGAGCAGGGTAGGGTCTGTATAAATCACAAGGGCTTCCCCTCCATCAACTTCCAGGTCATGTGCAATGCCCAGGGCATTATCTTGAATGTGTGTGCTGGCAGCCCTGGAAGCTATCACGACTCCCACATCTGGCATTTTGTCACACTTGTACCAGGCATTTGCCAGTGGGGGTATCCAGTATGGCCATCTAGTGGGGGATGCTGGCTATGCACTGGAGCCGTGGATGATGATACCCATCAGAAATGCACACACACCCACACAAGAATGCCATAGTGAGACACACGCACAAACCAGGATTATTATAGAGTGTGTGTTTGGGATGTTCAAGTCATGGTTCCACTGCCCTGACATATCTGGTGGAGCATTGCAGTACTCTTCAGCCACATGTAGACACATGTTCATAGTATGTGCCATGCTACACAGTATGATCCTATGAAAACAACTTCAGCAGGAACAGCATGGGAAAGGGTCACACAACCCACCACTAATGCCAAGGTCCCCACAGACACAGAGGGACTCAAAGGAGGAGGCCACTGAGCCTGCTCCCATAGGCAGACAGAGGTGTGCCCAGCATGCTCAGGCCTTGGCAAAGAGGCAACACATAGCACACACACTGACACTGTAGGGACCCCAGGGACTGACACCTTTCTTTCTGACTCACACACACAGTAAAATGGATGACAAACACATCACATTGCCTGTAACTTACCATTTATAGGCAGTGTACTTTGTGCATCCAACATAAGCAGCCCTCAAGCACTGTCCTCATAACCGCTGCAAGCATAAAGTAAGTTAATGTTCTTAACAATAAATTAATGGAATAGTATGTTCAGCTAGCATATCTATGATAATGCTGCATGCATGCAAGGGGATGGGGTGGCCTATTGGGATAGCAGCACACAACTGACAGCTGTGGTGGCCACCAGAAAATGTCTGGCCAAAACTGGCCTCCACACACTATGCAGTAGTCCCCAAGGTGGCAAATCACACTGCAGTATAGGTGTGGGGACAACTAAGTGGGGGTTCATAGGTCACAGGCATGGATGTTAGGGTGGGGGTCCCATAACCACCCCTCACACCCACACAACAAGTCAGCTGTAGAAAACCACAGAGAAATGTCTAGTAAAGACAAACAAATTGCAGTAATGTTGAATTAACCCCCTACAGACTCACACAGTGATAGCACAGGAGGACCAGCAGTTGCAGTAAGGCTATGAAGAGTAAGAAGTCTGAAGCTCAAATGTATGCCAGTACAATCTGACCTGGGCTCTTTTTCTGATATGCCTCCAGTCCCTAAGACATGGCACAATAGTATGGTAAACAGAACCAAAATGTAAAGCAAATACCAGCACAGTCTGTGCAAATGTGTTCAGTGGACGGGAGTGACCCCCCCCCATATACCCACATAAATGCAGTAACATATATGTTTGCATGGAAATAGCAGCATAGCACACATTAGCAGGGCTGTACCAATACACATGAAAACATATTGCCTGTCCACAATATGCAGGGGTCAATGAGATATGTGTATGTGTGGTTAAAACTGTCTGGATCTGGCCAGCATGTTCTCCTGGCAGTTGTCTTTGACAGGGCCATGTGCAGATAGCTGCAGTGCCAACTTTTATGCATGTCAGCAACACCCACTGCTCTGCCACTGAAAACCCTGGAAGTCACAGTGCTATGTGGGATATGCTACACATATTACTGACATCTTGAAGGATGTGTAGCAGAGGTGCCAAGGTTTTGTCAATATAAGTGCTGTGTGGTACTGTTGCCAGTGGTCATTCTCAATAATCCCTTTTCATATGTTTGCTTTTACAACTAATGGACATGCCTGCACATTTGAGTACGCTCTGCACCCACACACAAAACTTCTAACCTCTAACAGCAAGATATCTGGACAAGGGCAGACAGAAAAGTGGAACAAAGGCACAGTGATAGGCATGTGTTGTAAATATAACCCTTACATACTGAGAAAGTTGGTGGGGTGAGGGGTTTGCCATAGTGGGAATTGTCTGAAGGTTATGTATTAGGAAACAGTAATGTCTGTATTATTTTGTAACATCGCACTTCAATTATATGTTACTAATGTCATAAAAACACAAGTTTACTTAGAAAGGATGAAACCTCTAGCCAAACACCCGGACAACCTGCCAAAAAATGTACAGGTCAGAGGTATGCACACAAGGATATGACATCTCAGGTTAGAAAGATACCACACAAGCAAGAGATCCCCAGGCAGTATATCACCAGGTTGCTGGACTGTTCACACACCTGTGTGTCATTACTACACTGGCTGTAGCTGCACCTCACAAATGGCCTTGTTGGGCAAGAATTTACATAGCTGCCCTCATAATATTGGTCTATGCATCATACAACTACTATTCCTCTGGTAAAGCACTGTGATGATCTGAGGATGCCTGGCACTAGGCAATGACACAATACATTGCAGTTTCAGACTACAGATATGTCAGAAAATGTCTGCTAAACAAAACAAGTACCCTGAGGAAAGTCCTGTGTAGACCTGAGAGGTATGGCTGCAGCACACAAAACCCTGGACTGGAGTGCCCCTATCTCTGGAATGGAGTCCTACCCGAACTGTATAAGGTCACACTGGGCATGCTCCTACACTTAGAGTATCACAGAACATGTTGGAACCCACATCAGAATATATAATTGTGTTGTGTATATATGTCTGTGCATACAGACAGCTATGTACACCTCAACTGTCCCCACACACACACATCAGACAGGATTTCCCTCAGCTAACTGTAGGTGGCCCATATGTGATATATCTGCATCTGTTGCATGAGATCCACACACACACATATATGGGCAACAGATAACATACATCAAGCATACACACACATAGATGTGTAGAACTGAGAGACAGACAGTGACATAGAGAGCAACACAGGGGGAGACAGACAGAATGAGTCACACACACAGATGCCCTGAATGGCATACAGTGATGTCCTGCTGTGGACAGCGGAATAACAGTTGTAAACAGTTGCACATGCCAGCATAAAATGGGAGCCCCATTGTGTAACAGTACTGAGGTTGAGTTTATAATATCAGATCACACATGTGTGTGTGTGTCTCCAATGGTCCAAGTATTAGGAGACTCTTCTCACTCAGTACACTTCACGTTGCCCTACTTCACAAGATCTGCTGCTTTCATTCACCTTAGAAGTACCATTGGACACCCATCAACCCTATAAGGTCTGTAGCATGTGCAATAACTGCATAAAACTATAGTAGAAATAACTAGATAGATAGGGGTTCTAATCTCAATACTGGCAACTGTGTGTGTGTGTGTGTGTGTGTGTGTGTGTGTGTGTGTGTGTGTGTGTGTGTGTGTGTGTGTGTGTGTGTGTGTGTGTGTGACAGTTGGGTATGTGAAAGTGAGGGGGTATTTGTTTGTTTGTTGGTAAAACAGTTTTATGCCATTCCCACCCACAACACTTCCCAGTGCCCCACTTTATCACTCCTGCTGACGTCATTCCCCTTATCAGCACCTTTGGCCAGTTGTCAGTCTAGTAAGCTTAGTAGCACATGTGATAACTGCATAACACTATAGTACAAATAACTAGATAGGCAGGGGTTTGGCTCTCAGATATGGCAAATGTGTTTGTGGGTGTATAAGTGTTTGTGTAATTGTGTATGTTTGTAGGAAGATGTATTTTGATAAGTTACCCACCCACTGGCTTGTTGTATCAGTCATGTCGATGTCACTCCCCTTATAGGTTCATAGGTGTGTACTAGGCTAATGTGTTCTAGGCTAATGGCCCTGGAGCCATTACAAGCCTAGTCCATAGAAGTGCCCTGCCATTGTGACACCCGATGTTAGTTCCCAGTGACCACAACAAGTAGAGCGACTGGAGTGATCCCTGGGGTGAACTTTTATTACCCATCCACTCATCAAGATCTCTCTGGAACAGGGTCATTTAGGTGCTCTGCTTGACATGTATGGGAAGTCTATTCATAGGCATGTGCAGTCTCTGGGTGAGGAACCTGTCCCTCCAGCATGTTGTGTTGATTGTGGCAATGAGGTCAAGGTCCCTGCAGTGTGTGGTGCAGAGAGACTGGGATGTCTTTAGATGTAGCATTTGTAAAAGACCTGGGTCAGACATGGCTTTGCAAGTGAAGCAGAGATCACCTCTAAGTGGGTGATATAAGACAGAGAATAGCTGGAGTCTTTTGAGTTTGTCTGTGTAGGATGTGTGTTTAATGCCTAGGATCCAAATTGTGAGGTACTTCTGTGGCCTCTCCAGCTGTTGCAGGTGTCTAGTGAGGTACATGACAAATGGGCCATTATACTTGATGATTGGTCTAATGAGGTAGGAGTGCACAGAGACAATGACCTCCTTCTCCCTGGATGCAAAACCCTTGGTAATGAAATGTGCCACATAGAAGGATTTTTGACCACAGTGGCAATGTGGTAGTTAAAGGAGAGTTGTTGTCAACCTGTGTCCCCAGATCTCTTATAATGCCTACAGTGTTCAGTAGGCTCCCATTGATGTGGTACTTAGTGGGAACTGAGATTTTACCAAAGGTGCTGATGATGTATTTTGTGGTGTTAAGCTTCAGGCCATGGTTTCCACACTTGTCAGTGGTCTCAGTGGGGCCTTTCTGTAGGATGTCTCCATTACTTGTGGAGTTAATGATGGCTCCCACTTGCAGTTGTCTGTGAACTTGGTCACCCAGAGTTCCTTTGTATTAACCTGGACTCCTGAGAAGTAGATGACAAACAGGAGAGTACCCAGGAGTGATCCCTGTGGGACTCCACTCATGACTGGTTGGCAGTCTGACTTGGAGCTCATTACTTTCATAGTGTGTGTTCTATATGTGAGCCAATTTGCAACCCACTCCAGTGATATAGAGGTCGATGCCTAATTTTGCGGGTTCATCCATAATTCCTGACTGAGGATTGATATCAAGAGCCTTGGCCAGATTGATATAGGCTGTATGCAGTGCCTTACTGTCATACACAGCCCTGGTGACTGACTCAAGTACGTCAACCAGGTTGAGCAGGCATGATCTCCCTTTCACAAAGCCAAACTGTGTGGGGTCCAGAGTTAGGAGATTACCTATATTTTTGTTGATCAGGTCCCTGATGATGCACTCCATAGCTGTATACATCAGAGTCATCAGGCTACTGGACTGATAATTCCCAGGGTCTGTAGTTGCAACACCTTTATGGAGAGGGATGACTGTAGCAGTGCACCAGTTGGGAGGGACAAAGCATGAGGTAATGTTGTGACTGAAAAAGGCACACAGATGTGGTGCCAGGTATCTTTGTAGTTCATGTAGAACACAGCCAGGGATAATTTGGGGTCCCATAGAAGCTGCATTCTTGCCCGTGGACAATGAAGATGTAACCTGAGCAGGATTGTTCCCCTATGGGGGCAGAGAAGGGTAAAGCTGGCACTGAATGTGTTGGCAAGAATGTTGGCAATATCTGTTGGTTCAGTATATGAGGTAGCATTGTGCGGTAACTCAGAACACTTCTGGGTATTGGCATGGAGGTTCTTGATATCACTAACAAGGGATTTGTGATTGTTGTCAGTGTCTGCTGCAATTTTGCGATCATAGGCAGCTTTAGATGATTTCATGAGGGATCTCAAGTTGTTGTTGAAGCTAATAAGGGAGATTAACCACTCTTAGGATTCTACCTTTTTTTGCAACAGTTTTTTCCTTCTGTTGTATGGGTTATTAATATCAGGGGACCACCAGATTGGCCTCCAGTGTTTGGAGGAGAGTGTCATGGTTCTGTTGGGTATGGCTAGTTCCATGCCTCAATGTACATGTTTGTACAGTGCATTAGTGTATGATTTGGCAGTCATGCAGGTATTTTCCATTGGCACGGGTGCTGTGAAGTTAGCCATCTCTGTTCTTATGAGTCCAAATTCAGATTTGGAAAGTTTTTCAATGTGCTTAGCTTTGTAGTGGGTGTGGGAGAGATGTGGATTTCCATGGTGATTACTCTATGTTGGATCTGACCAGGTAGCAATTGACTGCTGTTGTCAAGCAATGGTCCCATATGTTAGTAATCAACACAGGTCAAGGATGTTGCTTCCTCTACTGGGTGTCAGAATGAGTTGGCACTGGAACTGATGAATTTCAGGAAGCATTGGGCCAGAGTATTGGTGCTTCAGTATCTTACCCCAGTTGATGGAGGGGTAGCTGAACTCTTCTAGTATGAGAGTGTTGGGTTGGACCTTGACAGTTTCCAGGATGTTCGGGAGTGTGGATTGAGAGACTAGGGACATGGATGTGGACCTATAGCAGGCTATGACCTTGGTTGCACTATTACCCAATATCAGTTGTACCTGAAGTATCTCAGATGCCATATGCTGTGATACTACTTTGGATGTGTGCATATCCATTATTAATATGGAGACACCACCACCTTTGTAGATGTGGTCCATGTTTTGGGGCTGACAGGTGTGGAATGAGTTATAGGCTGTTAGTGCAGGGGTGCTGTCTGCTGCTGTAAACCAGGTCTCTGTTACAGCACAAATGTCAATGTTCTCCATTTTGAGGAGTGCTTCGAGTGGCTGCATCTCAAGATATAGATGTCTAGTGTTGAGCAGCATGACCCTCTGATTGCATATATGTATAGCTGTTATGGTGGTAATTTGATTTGGGGTGGAAAGACATTTAGCCAGTACCTAAAAACTCAGAGGTGACAGATGCATGGCACTGGCAAGTCATTGCAGCCTGTCAATCATGTCATCCCAAGCAGACAGATACGGGATCCCATGAGAGTGACAAGAGACACTTAAGCCAATTGTTGATGCCAATGATTTGTTGTTTGTACTGTGGTATCTATCTAGGTGACAATGCTATACTGCTCAGGGCTACTGTCATACTAGCCTGGCCCACATAATCTGAAAATTCCACCATGTCTCTTTTCTTATAGTCCATGGAGGTATGTTTCAGGTCATTCACACACACATGGACAATGACAGAGTGACACTTGTAGTTGTGGTGGAGTGATCTGACTGTGTGTGTTATGTGTTGGATTCTGACACCTGATAGCTGACTGTTACCTCCTCCATGTTCAGTCTAGTGAGTGGGACATCTGTGTGCCTCACTATTGATTCACCTATGATTAAAGTATCAGGCAAGGTGGGTGGCCTTTGGGGCTTAGGTTGAGGGGCACACTGTGCAGGTGAGATATGTGTCCTGTGGTTTGTGCTGCGTTGTGGTGGTTGAGTGAGTGTCTGTCTTGGTGGTCTCCACTGTTTGGGCAAATGTCTATTGAGTGCCTCTGTAAAGGTGGGTGTGTGGTTATTGTTTGTATGTCAGAGCTGTGATAGTGGGTGTTCTGGAGGGGTATGTGTTCTGTGTGGTGTGCTGCAGGTATTGACCCTTCTCCTCTTGACCAGCTAGTCCAGTCTTCACTGGAGAGTGCATATATTCCAGTTTGGTGATATATAGGTATCTCTCACAAGTCTGAGTGTTGGGTGTTTAGAGGAAATGGTTGTCTGTGTACATGAGGTAGTTGCAACAGTGCCTCAGAATGCCCAAGTGCACCAGGTTAATGGGCAAAAGGATAGAGAACTGCACTTTAATCACGCCAGGAGGGGGTGGTCATAACTACTAAGTACTGGACCTAATTCCATGAGGAACAACTAATGCTGATGCCTCCCAGGTGTGATAGAATAATTGATAAGAAAAAAAAACGTTTGCAGTGCAAAGCTATTAGACTATTTGAAGTGCAGGAGAGAAAGAACTAGCAAGATCTAAGGGAAAACTGAAGGCAGACTGTCTGGCACCTGTAACAGTTCAACCAAAACAAAGTGGTGCAGAAGGTGCTTAGAAAACACACACAAACCAAAAAATAAACTAGAGTTTGACAAACTAGGTGCTCATTTTCTGGTTTACCTGTAACAGTTTTCCTCAGTTGTGCAGTTATCAGCACCTTTGGCCAATTGTCAGCCCAGTAAGCTCTGTAGTGCATCTGATAACTGCGTAACACTATAATTGAAATAACTAGATAGATAGGGGTTCTAATCTCACTACTGACAACTGTTTGTGTGAGAATGATATACTGTGTGTGTTATACCAATTTGAATTGTGTACCACCCTGTAAACTTCCCATCACTCTACTTTACTAGGCCTGCTGATGAGCCTGTGGTACTACACAACACTGAGCTGATGTGTGAAGGCTACATGTCTGTGACAAGTGGTGTGTGTGCAAGGTGGCACTGTCTGACAACAGTGTTCCTCACACACTGTTGCATGCATACATTCCTGGTACATGTACATATAAAGCTTTATCTTTCCTATGATATGGTCAGTGTATTATCACTCTGCCATGCTCCGTCTTGGGAATGCCTGCAGGGCCACAGCCTGCAGACAAACAGATATCTGGAACACAAACAGAATACAGCATGTCAGACTACATTCAGTCAGTGGCACTAACAGCAATAATGCATCCTGGCTAATAAGGTAATTACACCTGTATGTGTACCCATAACAAATGCAAGCAGATAGCACCATCCATAGTATTACATAGCTACACTGTACTATATTAACCCTGTTCATCAGACCCATATTAGAATTGCCCTGCATTGATGGTATGGATGACAGGGATATGGCACACGTATCATCATATGCACAGGATGTGGTGTGGGTTTGCCAGAGTCCTAGGCTGGGCCATACAGTTGACATCATGTGTGTGTGTTTGTGGGGTGTTCATTAAATGGGCTGTGCAGGGGTGGTGTGTGTGTGTATGTGTGTGTGTGTGGAGGAGACTTGTCTGATGGTGATGTGTGTGTGTGTTTGTGTGCACACCGTCATGCCATGTGGCTGCCCTACACAGGGATAATTTGGACAGCTGTGGGCCATACATGGCAGGTTGTACAGTTCACCGTCTACAACCAAAGACACAAGAACTGGTCCTGCCATGGATCTCATTGGCACCACCAAGACCAAGTCTGGATGCAGTACTATTCCCCGATGGCAACTGCTGTCTGCTGGATCTGTGGCCCATGGCCTGCTGCACCATGGTGTGGACAACACCCCCCCCCCTTCAGTAGTGCTTGCGGTACTGCTAGTATGGGAACATACTGGTGCATGGCCACGTAGACCCTCGGCTGATTGTGCTGCTGCCCTACGTCCATGTGGGTGCTGGCCATCCCCCGCCAAATTCTCAAACACAGATATTCCATGGTCAAGGAGTGTCAAGGGGTCCCCCCCACATCTCTACATGACCTCAGTACACTCATGGGTGGCCGCAGTGAGTACAAGAATATCGCCACAGATGCCAGGGATGTGCTCATCCACGACCCTGCATATATGTTTGGTGTTACGTTCATTATGTGCCTGTGCCTCCTTAATGGCCTAAAACATGTGTCTGGTGTCTGCTGCTGTAGAACTTGCAACAGGGGCATGACGGGCTGCAATCTTCCTCCAAGCACCCCTGCCCATCTGCCGGTGTGGGACCTCGCCAGCACTCTGGCTATGGCTAGTGACTGCACCCTCACTTTCCATAGTCACCACACTAGCCAGTTTCATGCCACCACCCATCAACTGTCCATTATCTATGGCCACTGGTTATGGGGTACGTGTGGGCATTGTGTCTGTGTGTGGAGATGGGGTTGACAATGGTGAGATGCCAACCAATGGCACAGATGTAGCCCATGACAACCCTACCTGTGCCACAATAGAAGCATCATTATGGTCAGAGTCTGCAGGGACACTGACGTCAGGATCAGGTGGGAGGTACTGGAGCCACCATGTCCACCTGTGAGGAAAAAACAACATATGTAAATTACTACCTGCACTATAAGGTGTGCTGTTACACACACAAACAAACACACACACACACACACACACACACACACACACACACACACACACACACACACACACACACACACACAAAACACACACACGTTAGGTGCCTCAAAGGCATAACACAGACCTCACATTAGCCAACTGGGGACATTCCCTACACACAGTCAGACAACAACATATACACTCTGGACAGACCCTGAGCATCATACATTGCAGCCCTTTCCACTTACTGTTACCACTAATATACACCTCTGGGATATGTAAGTGGTGTTAGCAGGTGATGGGCCTTCACCTAACACATACTGCTCCCATGTAAACATTATTGCTGTTCACCTGTATAGCACTGTCCAACTTCTACAGAACATACCTCCCAACTGTACAGAGTTTTGATGAATGTCTAGATGTCTGGCTCATATTTTTGGTCTGTTCCCCATGAATCCTGTGTTTGTCTGATACATTACTGGGATAACCTGTGGGATGGTGCCACTAATTAATGTCATAATTTGAGGTGCAGACTTCATAACCTGCAGTACATGTATGTTAAAACAAAGACAGTTACTCAAACAACTTTCAAGCTTACAGTGAATATAGTAAGTGTACACACCCCTGTTAACATGCCAGGATATTGTGATATATCACATGAAACCTCAGTAATCAGGTCATAACATTTCCCTCATTTCACATGACATGCAACCTATGCAATCCAACTGAAGAACATACACATCAGTTACGGGTAACATATGGTAAATGCAGTCGGTACAATAGGCTGTTTACATGAGTGTGTACACCCTTAAAGTAATACTCTGTTAAAGCACCTTTTGATTTAATCACAGCATTCAGTCCTCTTGGGAAGGTGTCTATCATCATGACACATCTTGACTTGCCAATGTTTGTATACTCTCCCTTGCAAAACACCTCCAACTATGTCTGATTGCAAGGGCATCTCTTGTGCACTCTCCTCTTTAGGTCACCTTGCATATCTCCTATTGGATGTAGATGTGGGCTCTGGCTGGGCCAGTGCAAAACATTGCATGTTTTCTGGTGAAGCCATCCTTTTGTTGATTTGGATGTATGGTTTGGGCCATTGTTGTGTGGAAAGGTGGGACTCCTCTCCATCTGCAGCTATGTGGCAGACACCAGAAGGATTGGAGCCACAAGGGGACCAGTGTTTGCAACTGTTCATAATCCCCTCCAACTTGCCTACAGCCCTAGTTCCAGCTTGTGAACAGCAACCCCAAAGCAGGACACTGTCATCACCATGCTTCACTATGGGGGTGGTGCTGTTGTGGTGATACACAGTGGTGTTATTGTGCCATACAAACCTGTCAGAATTGTGGCCAAAGAGTTCAACCTTGGTCCTGTATGACCATAACACATTTTCTCACTTGCGTTTTGGAGACCTGATGTATTGCTTTCAGACTTTCTCCAGGCCTGGGTATTGTTTGGTGTGAGGAACTGCTGCCATCTTCTAACCCTACCCTATAGGCAAAGCATATGGAGACCACGGAAGATTGTTGTCACATATAGTACACATCCAGTACATGCCAGAGATTCCTGCTACTCATCCACTGTTGCTGTAGGGCTCCTAGCAGCCTCCCTGGCCAGTTTTGGTGTTGTATTCTCATAGAATTTGGAGAAATGTCCACTCCTTCGCAATGTCACTGTAGCCCCATATTTTCACCACCTTTTGATGACTGTCTGCACTGTGTTCTGTGGTATATGTAATGCTGTGGAAATGTTTTGGTACCCTTCTCCAGGCTGATACATCTCGAAAATGTGGTCCCTTAGCAGCTTCATTATCTCTATGTGAACCATGGCTATTGCTGTAGCAGGCAACTGGGTATATGTTAATATAATCCGGGTAGGACAGCTGACCGTTATTTGCTGTTAATCAAAGAGTCTCTGCAATTAATGGCAGGTGTGTACCCAGTAAGATGTAATGCTGTAGTTATATTGAAAGCTTAGTCAACACAGTATTAGCTTCAGCCTGTCCACACATATGCATCTAGATTTATGTATGATTGTTATGTGTCATAATTGTTCCCATAACAGATTTGTTTGCTTTGCAATTGAAGTGTACAGGTTATAGGCCACATGACAGGTTGGCAGGGTTTTGAAATTGTCTGTTGTGCTCTCATTTTTGCCTGTCACAAATACCTGGCATTCTAACAGGTGTGTACAACATTTATATGCACTTTATAACACTAATTTATACAATATGACCATAGTTTTTGGCCTTTGTCCCCCCCATTTTATCAGTCTTTGTCCAGATGTCCTACAATGACAGATTGTGAGGTATGCTAAAGATATGTGACATCTCCTGTAAATAGGCCCCTGTGATGACCAACGTGAGGCAATGTAGTAAACACCACCACAACTGAACATGCAGATATTGCCCAGTGGCTGAGTGTAACAGTTGTGTGCATGGTCACATGCATAACCTTAACATGCCAGGGGTACTGGTGAGCCACAACAGGAAAATCTCATACCTACTGGCTTCAGGCTGCTGTCCCACTTGCATACCAGAGGAACCTATGTAGTTGTGGGGAAGAGGTATTGTCAAGCAGATTCAAATATGGCTTTGGTACAAGATGAATGCTACGTTTCTGCACAGGTACAGTACACACTGTGATATTACACAATTTGCTGTCCTTCACCATAGATGTGCACTTCTGTGCATTACTAAACCCCACCCACTAATCCATTTTGCACTGACATATGCATCTAGAGACTCTATAGGAGACAGTTTCACTGCTACCTCATTTCATTGATGTGCACTTTGGCCTTACATGCATGCTCCTTGCCTGTTGCCTGGGTGACACCCATCTCCACGACTGGTGTTTCATGTGTTTGATGTTGTGTGAGGGCTACCCCAAGGTTGGCAAGGAGCTCCTTTGTTGCAATAAGTGGGGCCTCCTTGGTTGGACCCCCACCGATAACAGTACGGTCCCAAGCTACAGCAGCAGCCCCTTGCCGGGCACATCATATCAGGTCAGTTGCTCTATACCTGACCTAATTGTATGCTCGTCCATGGTGGCCCAAGATGTTTACTCCATTGAGAAGATCATCCCACAGGGCAGTCCGCTAATGCAGATTTTGACGGCTATGGCCAAAATGAAGTGTTATCACAGCTTCTGTGATGGCTGCTGTCTCCGCAGCAGTGTATGCGGGTTGCCTCTGCATGGGACCTGGAAGTCATAAACAGGAAAACACATCACAGGACCTCAGACATTGCCCAAAGTTCTTTACAGAGCCAGCAAATTAATATTGCCTACCATTAGCCACCACTTACAAACACATCATACTCCTGTACCTATCAGCACTGTATGTATATGCACTGTACTCCTTGTCCTGATGTGTCATGTTCCCCCCATGAGGGTCAGTACATTGCATATACCACCATTCATCATTGACATTTGTGTAGAGGGATGACAGTGGTCATGTTTATTGCAGATGGGATGTCAATGGTGCTCAGGCTTTGCTTGCATACAGTGTGTAATGGAGCTGGAAGCATATGCCTGGGTTCATGTAGGATGCAGACAGGAATGTTATCAGACCCCAAGGGGGCTTGCTTTTGCTAACTTTGATTAGGTAGTTTGCACCTGATCCATGATTATGATGAGGGGAGGGGTGCATGTGCTGTGCATATCCACCTATATTGATGGTGAGCCAGGGGGGGGGGGTTATGTTTACCCTAAACCTGTCTGCAGCAGGTTGGCTGTAGCTATGTTGTGTGTGTACGTGGTGTGATTGACCATCATTACAGGGTAGGTTAGGTTGTTGCCTCTGAGACTGCAGACATATGTGAAGATGGCCTTATGATTGCCCTTAGTGGATATGTCTAATTTGTACTCATAGTTAGCCTTACAGTAATCCAACTGTGACCTAATATTCTCATTCAGACAAAGGTTGACATGCTGCCCAGTTGGTGCATAATCTTACTTTGCCCTGTACAGCCAATATAGCATCCCATCATGTGCTTTGTGCATTGCTACTTTGGTGGAGACAGGTTTTACAGGTAAGGTATTGCTGAAGCCATACAGCTATGTGGGTGGTCATATATCTGTTTGTAGTAGGCATGGACACAAGGTCATAACACAGTCGGACACCTCTACAGTTTCAATGTGATACTCATGCGTATTCTAGTACCCATGTCTGTGTCAGGGCAATAAAACAACTATTAGCTGTAGTAGTGTAACCCTGTTGGATGCACAGAAAATAAGATTACACACATGTACAACATGTACAACTTATTTACCTGACGTCTGGCATTCCATGCCAGTTATTATGAGGCAGCCAGGTACACCTAACCATACATACATACATACATATGAACAGGTAATATCTGCTATACATTTCTGTTCTATGTCAATATGGCAAACTGTAATTACACTCTTGCTGCTCAGTCATTCATGTCAACCTGTTAGGGCAAGACATCTGCAGGACACCGCACATACATGGTGGGCTATGGGCCAAAATTAGTGACACTGTCTTCATATTGCTGTAACACATGTATGTAATTTGATAGTACAGTAGCCTTTGCATTCACATACATACCCTGGAGGATGTCTGATGCTCATATGGCAGACAGAGAGGAGAAAGGCTAGGAGTGTGGTAGTAAGGGTAGGAACAGTTAATGTTGTGAGTATGACTGGTATGGGGACAGAGCTAGCTGATATGATGGGTAGAGGAAAGGTGGATATATCGTGTGTGCCAGAGACCAGAATGAAGGGGTGTATGGCTGTGTGTATCAGAGTCGGGTACAAATAGTTCTATCATGGTGTGTATGGGAGGGGAACTGGTGTAGGAGTTAACCTGAAGGAACATTATCCCAAAAGTATTTGTGGAGGTGATATGAGTGTTGGGTAGAATGATGTTCAGGAGGCTGGGAATTGATGGTGTAATGATGACAGCTGTTAGTGCATATCCTCCGCTAACTGTGTGTGTGATGGATGAGACAAATGTACTTTGGAGTGGTTGGATAAACTAGTGATGAGGTTACCCAAGGGTGAGAGAGTGGCGGTGACTGGAGCAGATTTCAATGAGCATGTTGGTGAAGCGGACAGAGGGGATGCAGAAGTGATGGGTAGGTATGGTGTTAAGCAAAGGAATACAGTTTGCAAAAGAGGTTGGACATGGCTGTGGTGAATACATAGTTTTACAAGACCAAGGGGCATAGGGTGACATATAAGAGTGGAGAAAGATGCAAACAGGTAGGTTATCTCCTATGCAGGTGGGCCTGTTTGAAGGGGATTGGAAACTGTAAAGTGGTGACAGGGGAAAGTGTAGTTAGGCAGCATGGAATGTTGGTCTGTGGGATGATGCTGGTGATGAAGAAGAGGGGGAGGAGTGTGAGGGAAGCACCATGGATCAAATGGTGGATACTGAGAAAGGGTGATTGTGAGGTTGAGTTCAGGGAAGAGTTAAGATTTTAACCAGATTGTTTACTGTAATCTTGGAAAGTGAGAGGATGCGTGAGGAGTGGATAAAATGTGTTTGGGTACTGATTATGACAATAAGGGTGGTGTGCAGAGCTGTAGTAACTACACAGGGATGACATTGATCAGTCACAGCATGAGGTAATGGTAAAGGGTGGTGGAAACTAGGTTAAGAAGGGAGGTGAGGATTACTGGTCAGCAGTATGGTTTCATACCAGGAAAGAGCAGTTCAGATGCAATATTTGCTCTGAGAGTGTTGATGGAGATGTACAGAGAAGGTTGAAAGTAGCTGTGTTGTGTCTTTGTGGACTTAGAGAAAGCATATGACAGGATGCCTAGAGAGGAGTTGTGGCATTGTATGAGGAGGTCAGGAGTGGCAGAGGAATCCATAAGAATGGTACAGGATATGTACAAGGCTATTGTGACAGTGGTGAGTTCTGCATTGGGAGTGACAGGTGCATTTAAGGTGTAGCTGGGAGTACATCAGGGATCAGCTATGAGCCCTTCATTATTTTCAGTGGTGATGGACAGGTTGACAGACATGATCAGACAGGAGTCCCCGTAGACTGTGCTGTTTGCAGATGACATTGTGGTCTGTAGTGATAGTAAGGATCAGGTTGAGGAGACCCCTGAGAGGTGGAGGTATGGTCTAGAGAGGAGAGGAATGGTGGTCAGCAGGACTAAGACAGAATATATGTGTGTGAATGGGAGGGAGTATAAAGGAATGGTGAGGATGCAGGGAGTGCAGTTTGCAAAGGTGGATATCTTTAAATACTCAGGAACAACAGTTCAGAGTAATGGCGAGTGTGGGGGAGAGGTGAAAAAGTGAGTACAGTCAGGATGCGGGTGGTAGAGAAGAGTGTCAGGGGTGATTTGTGACAGATGGGTGCCATTAAGAGGGATAGGGAAGGTCTACAAGAGGGTAGTGAGACCAGCTATGTTATATGAGTTGTAGATATTGGCATTGAAAAAAAAAAGGCACGAGTCTAAGCTGGACATAGCAGAGTTAGTGATGTTAAGATTTTCACTGGGTGTGATGATGGTGGACAGGATTAGGAATGCGTATGTTAGGGGCTCAGTCCAGGTTGGACAGCTTGGATACAAAGCGAGAGAGTGGCAGGATTATGTTGGTTTGGACATGGGATGATTAGGTATGGTGGGTATATTTGGGAAAGGATGAGGCTGCCAGCTAAGGGAAAAAGAGGAAGGCTTGAGATAAGGTGTATGTTTGTGGTGATAGCAGACATGCAGGTGGTTGGTGTGACACAGCAAGATGCAGAGGACTGGAAGACATGGAGACAGATGATCTGCAGTTGCAACCCCTAACAAGAACAGCCAAAAGAAAGAGAAGGTGATGCTGTAATGTCAGTGTTCACAGGTTTCCAATTATTTGCCAGACATAACACAACTCTTGAGAAAATAACTACAAATATGAGGCACACATATGGTCAGTGTGCATAACACTGGACAGTTGAATGGTATGAGCGCAGTATATCACATACATTTCAACACACACAGTTGCAACAGTATTTCAGTATGCAAATACCCTGTATAGGTCCATCACATTTCTGAGACAAACATGTATATCATATTCATATTCACAATTAGCATATGGATATCTGCAACATCCCAGTAGCTAGCCTAGCAGTGTTGCAGTCAGTATTGTTCAACACACACTCCAATAGTGGTCATATGTGAGCCATCCTTTCCTGGGGTGACTCAGGGCCCTGAGCTGTGTTCTATGTCACTGCAGACAGACACAGATGCTATGGCCATAGGTTCTAATCAGCAATATATCAATACAGCAAGTGTTGTTGAGACATAATTGTAGAACTTCCTATTTTCCATTTTGCATACCCCCTACTACATTCCATTACATGCTCAATTGTTTGACATACCTGTCTTTTTTTCAGTTCAGTTGGTATAATCCTTCACTTTCAGTGTGTGTGTGTCTGTCTGTTTGTTTCTCTCTCTCTCTCTCTCTCTCTCTCTGAGACAGATGCAGGATATACATCTGTTTTACATAGGCAGCAGCTTGCCTTTTGTAGGTAATGTTCATGAGCAGCTGATGTCCTGTGCACCAGTTGGAGTCCCCACTTGCTAATTGCATGTAGAACAGCTGAGGTATCATTTCTATACCCAATAGGCTGGAAACACACTCCTATAACTGAGTACGTCATGTGGGCATTGCCCCTTTTCCTTTCCTGTGAGGAGGACTTGATGGAGGTGTGTGACAAACAGCATGATAGAGGGTAGTTAGAAATACCTCTTACAAGAAAGGTTGTGGAGACAGCCCGACAAACTGGGGGAGAATGTTCCAGACATAGGGCCAGAATGTAGGTATTGCTGTTGTACAGTTGAAGTAATGCTAGTTTGACAGGGTTTGTGTTGATATGGCTGCTCTGAGTGATTTTAAGTCTATCAGTGTTATGTGGTTGACATAATTCTCAACTGTAGGGCTATCAGCAGACTGGCCACAGTTTGGACTCATATTTGATGTGTTGCTCACACATTTTGTGCCCTTGGAAATTCAGTAGCATACTCTTGACAATTGCAGTCAGTAAATAGTAACATCCATGTGTGTTTCTGACTTCATATCCCTCAGAACAGATATGTTACAACAAACCCTGTTACACCAGCAACTTTCTCAGTTTATAACAACAATATGTTAATAATGTCCATGTGTTTGGGCCTCTGCCCCTCAAGTATGTCAGGCTTTGTCCAGATGTCATGCAGTAAGAGGTGGATAGGTATGGAATATCATTACATAGTGACGTCATTCCTGATATCATCCCAATGATGTATCAGACTGCCAGACATGTTATGTGTAGGAGGCCTTATATACGAGGACAAAGCCTGGACATTCTGTGGGACTCAACTGAGAGGTTTGTGTATTTCTGGCAATTGTTGACAGACTGTCATGGATGTGTAGCAGTGTATTGTGAATTTGTTATTTGGCCTGTGTAGGGAGGATGGGTAGATCTAAGTGTTATGGGTCCTTTTCTAGCTGACTTTGCATGCTGCTCCAGTTTCCCGTGCTCTATCAGCTATATATATGTTTGTAGGGGCAGACTGAGACATGTCCCATACCACAGTCCAGTGTCAGACTACACTGTAAATTGGGCCAGTATATGTAGAGGTAGTGTGTGAGTGGCAAACATGATGATGATTTTGTTCACACAGTCCTTATACTGTACTATGAATATGGCTTACCAGTATGTCACTGTGTTGGGATTGGTTATGGGTCTGCACTTTCACACTGGTGTCTGTTTGTCAGTGCTGTTACAGCTCTGTAGTGCCTGATATATTTTCAATTACATGTGTATTCCCCCATAACAAAACTGGGTTAGTGTTATGTCAGTCTGCCTGTAGTTTAGACAGTGCTTGGTGACAGGTCTAGCAGTTGAGTGTAGTTTCCCTACTGGGATGTTATGTCCAGATATTTGTTATATGTACTATACTGGCCCCCATAAGTGTGTATTTCTTTTTTTTTTAATCTTTTTATTAAATGTTTTGTATTCAAAATAAATCCAACATAAACTAAAAACAAAAATATAATTCTAACAAGCATACACTACAATAACCACATACAATACATCATGTAACTATTTACAAATCTCATCCAAACCCTGATCCTGAGAAATTCGAAACAGTTTACTTTATTGCATCCTTTGTAGTATTATAGCAAAATATGGTCTAATAGTTGTTTCCAAAAGTCCTTGAGTTTTGGCTGCTGGTTCCTTATAAATAAAAAATATTTATGTGCACAAAGATGTTTTCTAGCCACCTGCTTGAACCCTTCCCAAGATAATTCCCACCTATTTTTCCACTTTAGAGTGATGTAGTACTTGATCAACATGAAAAAAGAGATGAGGATACGTATTTGGTCTTTCTTTAACCCTGGAGGGGGGATATGGAGAAGAGTAAATTTCCAAGATAATGTTGTTTTTTCGTACCCCATTTTTTCTAGCTTGACCCTTAGAGCACACCAAAGCTTATATGAGCATTTACAGCTCCAAAATATGTGTATGATGTCCGCAGTCTGTGTGGGGCAATATTCACAGTATGCTGGTATATTGTGAAACATTTTGTTTAGAACTGCAGGTGTAAAGTAGGCATTGTTTAATATCATAACTTGTGTGTATTTTAATTTTTGGAGTGGGATGAATTTAGAATACTTTTGAATAGCTTGAGCAATACAATTGTTAGAAATCTGAGGGTCTTGCTTCGACCAGTAGTTAGAACATATACATTCTTTATGGAATTTAATCGCTATAACAAATTTATAGACATTAGAGATCCATTTTTCTTTCCGGCGAAACAATTCCCACAGGGCTAGGCATGTGGGAATATCTGAAGTGGACAGTGTATGATCTTCCCAGAATTTACCACAGAGCTCCTTTATTTGTCTTAATATAATTGTGTATTTTGCCTGGAGGTCTAATTTTTTCCTCATAGTGATTGATGAATCTTGTTTGAATGGGAAAAAATCAGCAATGGACATATCCCTCAATGGTGGATATTGATCCAGGTTAATCATCTTGTTATTCAGCCTGAGATTGGGATTAAGATGAATAGGTTGAAGGGTCATAAATGCAGATTTTAAGTTCAGTGAGTCAAAAAGTTTTTGTATAATTATAATTTTATCTTTTAAATATTTATGTATTTTGAATTTCTTCATCCTTTCCCCCATCAGGAAGGGTAATGCTTTTGGGTTAAACTGTAATGTTCTAATGTAATTATGGTATAGCTTCGCCCAAGTCGGGAACCACCTAGAGAATTCTTTGGAGTATTCTACCGTATTAATTAACCTACCACAGTTAATAATATTATAGTATATTTTCAGATCTGGTAAGCCCAATCCTCCTTTTTCTTTAGGGTGTGCTAAATTATGATAACCTATTCTTGCTGGTTTGGGATACCATAAAAATTTTGAAAGTTCTTTATGTGCGTTCTTGAAAAATTTGTTTTGAATCGGGATGTTGGTTGCATTAAAAACAAACAGTAGTCTGGGGAGTATATTCATTTTAATTATAGCTATTCTAGAGAGAAAAGGAAGTTTAAGATGTAACGATCTGTCCAGATCTTTTTGTATATTTGTCCAAAGATTATTGATATTCTCCTAATAAAATTTATTCTCATCCTGATAAAAAGAGATTCCTAGGTAATGTAGGTGATCTTTAACCATGATCTTTTGTGGGGTAATTAGTATAGGAAATTGTGCATAGTTATTTACAGGAAAGATTACCGACTTGTCCAAATTCATTCTATAGTTGAAAAATTTGGAGAATGTTTCTATTGTTGTTATGATTTTCCCTATATCCGAACTGGGAAGAGAATAATAAATGTTTAAGTCATCCGCGTAAGCTGAGAATGAGATTTTGGTATTGAATAACTCTGGTATGTGAGGAAAGGTTCTCTGATTTATTAATAGGAAAAGAGGCTCTATGTATATATTAAACAATAAAGGTGATAGAGGACACCCTTGTCTCACCCCATTCCCAATCCCAATCCTGGATGAGATGTTTTTATTTATTTGTAATATGGTGTATGCACCCGTATAAAGGGTATTAATATAATGGATAAAATTAATAGGGAAGTTAAATTTTTGGAGGGTAGCTGACAGAAAGTGTTTATTGATTCGGTCAAATGCTTTGGAAGCGTCTATAGCTAAAGAGTAAATAGGTGTTTTTTTTTAATTGATGATAAAGATACCATGGCTTCTAATGTAAGAGTTTGGTCCACTGTTTGTCTATGGTTAATAAATCCCGATTGTTCCGGTGAAATAATATTTGTAATAATAGATTTAAGTCTGTTAGCCAGAATTGTCCCCATGATTCTCATGTCAAGATTAATAATTGAAATGGGCCTGTAATTGTGTGGGTTCTTCAAGTCTGAATTGGGTTTGGGAAGGAGAATAGTTCTGGAAGCATTCAAGTGAGGATCCCTAATTCCAAATTGTGTAATATGATTAAATAGATTACATAGAATAGTGGAGATTTTGGGGATGAAACGTTTATACAGTTCCGCCGAGAACCCATCCGGTCCTGGGACTTTATTAATTTTTAAACTCTTAATAGCTATGATAATCTCTCTTTGAGTAAAGTTAGCCACTAAGTGTTCTTGTTGTTCTTTATTGATTATGTCCAAGGAAAGAATCTAAATATCGGTCGGAGTAAGAATGTGGAAAGGGGTTATATAATTCAGTGTATATCCTCTCAAATACTTTAATTATCTCTTGTGTGCTATTATATTTTTTATCTTGGAAAGTAATCTCAGATATTAAAGGTATAGGCTTATGTTGATTAATTAACCTTGCTAGAAATTTGGAAGGGAATTGAGCCCATTCCGAGTAGTTGGCTATATTTTTAATTTCCTGGAATGATAGGGTTTCAACCTGGATTGCTATGAGGTTTTCTTGTAAAAGGGAAATTTTATTGTCCAATTCCCTAGAATATTTCTGTTGTAATTCAAATTCAAGTTTTGTTAATTCCTTCATAATACCCTTTTCTTTGCTAAGAGCTTGTTTTCTATGAAATGCTGCTTTATTAATTAATATGCCCCTGATCTCTGCCTTCGTGGAAGCCCATTTAATATCTATCGGTGTTTTGTCTTTAAACACATTTTGTATACATTTATCAAGTAGTGCTTCTATTTCTTGAAGAATATCATTTTTTTTAAAGTAGATTAGGGTTTATCTGCCACATTATATATCTATTTTTTGGGGTATATTTTGTTATCCAATCAATGGTCAGTGTAATTATGGAATGATATGAAAAGAATCTAGGTTCTGTATGTACCGCTAAGCTGTATTCAAGAAAAATGTTGGAAATCAGGAAAAAATCTAGCCTGGACCAACTTTTATAACACTGAGAGAAAAAGGTAAACCTATTAATGGAATTCTGTTGAGTTTGAAGAGAAAATGGGTCAAATAAATTAAAATCTGCTTTGATTTCCGATATTGTCAACGTTGCTTGTATGTTATATTTGGCTTTAGTGTTGGTTCTGTCTGACTCTGGGTCTTGAATGGAGTTCCAATCGCCCCCTATAATATAGTAATAATTAGGAAAGGAAGTTAAAATTTTATAAATGTCCATCAGGAAATTCTGTTGAGCAATGCAAGGAGCATAAATATTAATTATTAGAATTGGTTTGGTTAAATAACTTATTCTGGAAACAAAATAACACCACCTGCCTTCCGGGTCAATGCCCTGTTTTATGATATCATGTTGGAAGGTTTTTTTAATAATAACTGCAACCTCCTCTTTATTAGTTTTATTTCCTGCGTTTATGACACATTTGATCCACTTTTTTTTCTGAATGGGATTCCATTGCTCCTTTAACATATGAGTTTCCTGCACCATGATAAAGTCTAAGTTGGCTTTAAAAATTATGTGTTAGAAAAATTTCCTTTTTTTTTCTGCCTGCAGCCCTTTAACATTCCATGAAGCTAGTCTCCACATGGAATCTGTATATCATATTCATGTTGCTTATATTTTATAAACATCAAAGTATGTATGCATTGAACCATAGGATGCTGAAGGGTTATTTCAGGGCTGAGATGAGATGCTCTTCCTGTCTTATCCCCATGCCTATCCACAATATCATCTGACCCGGAAGAGTATGGGATACAGATATCAGTGTTAATGAAACTTGTTAGCTTGTAATAAGTTACTATCCATATTATATTATACAATTTGCTAATAAACTCTGAGATGTATCCCATCTCCACTAACCTATCTCTACCGAGTGTCGAAAGCTGACCTATCCTAATACACTAACTCTGACATACAGACATTAGCTCCTATTTACTTGTTGTGAGATCTAACTGACATTTTATGAGTTGTTATATCTTTTATATTCATAGATCAGTTATAAAAAGAAATTTTCATAACTATCAACCATGGGGATAGTTTTTGACTAGATTGTAGCCTTAAATTGTTGTACATTCTTTGTCCTACGACAGAAATAAAGAGCTACTCCACTTCCATTATATTTGGCTTATTTCTACCTCTAGGAAAAAACTGAGCCCATTATTGGTAAGGATTTCATTTATAAAAACATCAATACATTGACATTCTAGTATAACCTACCCAGCGCCTAGGGAATCTTCCTCCAAGTTTCATAAAAATTACCGCCTGAGTTTTGGTAAAGTATATTGAGACTTGTAATATTTCCCTACAGATCTTTACTAGTAGTCTGTGAAATTATAACCTCAAAATTCAACACAAACATTGCTCCTATCCTCTCCAGACCAGTGAATCTAAACCATCTATTTCTGGTTTATTTAGTCAGTTACTGCTAGAAGAGAGATTGTGTTTTTGTTTTCCATGCTATAGCGTTACTATGCGCATGCTTCCACTTGAATAAAAATCAAGCACCATCTAGTATGGCACCTTTTATTTAATATTTGTTGAACCAGAACAATACATTAATAAATGTGAAACCACTTTATCCAGCTTTATATAGCATTCATGACCTCTTTCCCCCATATGTGAAATATCGTTTTTAAATCTTACCTGTGTATGTACAGGGTCTTTTCTATTTAGCCATGTTCAAGAATTCATTTAAGCCTCTTAAATCCTTAACCCTGTAGTGCGTTGATAAGTCTCTACATCACTAATGCCCATAAGTTTGAAAGTAAATCTTTACAAACTAGATTCAATCATATAGTACTCTACAGAAATCCTGGCACATTTCTACAGGACTGCGTATAACAGAATAGCTATCTTACGAGTGTCTTTACCCATGCAGCATTATATTGACATAATTAGTGCATATTCACTTGCTCTAGATCAAAACTAGGACTAAAATACTCCAAATATGATGACTTACAGCTTTTTTTTTTTTTTTAAATGTATATTGCAAAAACAAATACAGTCTTACTTCCTGCTACACAAGTATAAGGTCTAGAGTCCTGCTACGGATTAATAGCCTGTTTGTTGCAAGAAAAAAAATCAGATATGAAGTGAAATAAAAACTGCCAATATATCTATCAGAGTTTCTTTTTGCAATCCTAATATGTCTGTTATCATATATGTATCTTTGCATTTGATTCCTAAATGCAGATAAAACAGGAGAAGTTGAATTATATGTCACAATGCCTACTGAACCGACTCTACAAATGCAGATAAAACAGGAGAAGTTAAATTATATGTTACAATGCCTACTGAACCGACTCTACTTGTTGCAGTTTAATCCTCTCGAAATTACTGTTTGACCTGCTAAATCCACACATCGAATGCTCTTTTATGTCCTCTGTAAAGCTCCGTTGTGTTTTGATCGTTTCGGTTCCATTGTAAGATGTGAGATTGGATCTCGGACATTCTTCTGTTAGCTAGGCTCTAGTCCACTTCCTGAAATGAATTGAAGTGAATTAGGTGTTGTAACTTTAAATGACCAAAGGATCCTGGGAAATAAAGGCCAAAGTGTATAGTGATCTGACATGTAGTTCCTATTTGAATGAACAAGTAGTTCGCTATGACTCTTCTGTATCGTGGTGGATTAAGGCCTGGAAATTTACTACCTCAACCTGACTCGAGGTAGGAGCCATATGCTAATATTAGTAAAGAGGCTGTAATTTGGTTATACCATTTCTAAAGCGCTGAAAACAATAGATTTATTTATATGTCTGTTTGCTGTCTTAATTTTACGTTTGTTTATCTCGTTATTTCTTGCTTGCTTCCAACTCCGGATTAACTTTAAAGATTCTCAAGAAAATAGCAGCGGCTTTGGTGTTATTGTTAATGGAATATTTGTTTCCTTGGAATGAGAATGACATTGTATTGGGATATTTCATCTGGAATTTTACCTGTTTGTTAATAAGAAATGCGCAGAATGGGGCCAGTTTTTCTCTCTAAAGTTTTATCTGAGGAGGTAAATCCTGTGACAGATATATTTTTGAGCCATTCCAGTCCACATATTTTTTACTTTTAGCTGCTAGTAGCAGTTTAGTTACATGTTGAAAGTTAAGTATTTTGGCATAAGTAATTCTTGGATTGGTTGGTATCGGACAAGACCTCAAAGCTCTATGGGCTCTTTTGATCGTAATTTGTTTAGCTTCTACATCATTACCTAGAAAATGTGTGAAGATTGCAGTTAGGCATTCTGGAATTTTGTTATGCTCAATAGATTCAGGGATGCCCCTTATGACTATGTTATGGAGTCTCGATCTGGCTTCTAGGTCTATTATTTTCATATGTAGATCTTGTATAGCTTTTGTGTTAGAAGCGGTTTCTTTTTGCACAGTCTCTATCTTATCATCCTGGTCAAATATTTTTGTTTCTATTTTGTCCAACCTTGTAAGAATCTTTTCTATAGAATCTCCAAATGTTCAAAGCTGGATAGAAAGATCTTGTATTGAAGCTTGTATAGGCTGGAGTGCTGCTCTCAAATCCTCTAGGTTGGAAGATTCTGTCTTATTTTTAGTTGTAGATTTGTTGGCCTCCTGTGATTTATTAGTTCTGGCTCTCTTAGACATATTGTCCTTTTCCGGGGATGCTATTGTTGAGAATTTTGCTTTAGTAGTTTGGCTTTCCATTTGCTCTGCTTTCTTTCTCTGCGCTTCTTGTGGTATACTTATTCTTTGTTCTTCTATTTTTTTTTCCAGAGCTGTTTTGGCCTATCACCGGTTATCTCTGGAGTGGCACATGTGGCACTGAGTGCTTGTCTTATCTGCTTCAGTCCTCTGGATTCTTGGTTTCCCCGAAGTTTATTGCTTCTCCCGATGCAAAGGAATTATTTTTATTTATGTTCTTCTTCGATATTTATTGAGAAGGTGTTTATCTCAGTACTTGCTGTTAGATAAACAGTAGGTGAATAGCTAAGCTGTGGTCTAGCACTGCTTATAGGATGGCAGCCAACTTAGTTCCCATTAAGTGTGTATTTCTGAAACATCAGTGCGATGATGTGAAGGTTTATGTCAGTAACTAGTGGGCAGTAATGTGGTTTTAGACTTGGGCTATTCCAGTCAATATATGTTACAACAGACAGGAGGGTGTTACTGAATCAATGGTTTCACCTTATCTACTCCAGTATTTGGGATATGTCCCCATTTTCATGGCTTTACACCCCCCCCCACATTTGTCAGGCTTAGTCCAGATTTGTGGCACTAAGGATTTATGAGCATACCTTTCGACTGGCAGATTGTTTCACACTGTCCAGGATTATTGCTCACATGTATGTTCTGTTCCACAGAATCATTATTTTCATTTCTCTGGTAAATCACTGTGAGGATCAGAGGATTTCTGTCAGTAAATTATGACATACATTTCAGTTTCAGAACTCACATCCTTCTGAACATGTATGCTGACACGAACCCTGTTACTGTACGAACATTCTACATTTATAACTGCAGTACTTAGATTATGTCCCTAGTTTTGGCCTATTGTCCCCCCATTTTGACAGCCTTTGTCAAGAATTCTTGCACTAAGAGGTGGAGAGGTATGGTGCTAAGGTATGACTCCACTACATGTTATGGGCATATCTCTATCTATCTATATATATATATATATATATATATATATATATATATATATATATATATATATATATATATATATATATATATATATATATATATATATTATGTGTATATATATATATATATGTGTGTGTGTGTGTGTATATGTGTGTGTATATATATATATATATATATATATATAATTCCTTTTTATATATCTACATATATAGTTATATAAAATATATATGTATATATTCTATATGTATTTGTTTTATATGTATAGCTTGATATATCTGATGTATTTAATTTTCATATTTATCTATCACCATACACAGCTATATGTATATAAATTTTATAAACTAAACATGACAGATTCCACAGTGTTTGTTCCCTACTACTCTATACCTGTACTGAATGGTATATTTGAAAAATCAGCATTCATTACTATAGCTTTGATGGTGTAGTGATACATTACTCTGACTATGGTGTATAGGGTCCTTACTTCAAGTCTTGGCATAGCTAATTATTTTTTCTTGCTGGGCAGAACAGTGGCTGATGAATACAAAGTGATTCAGGCATTTTTAAGCAGTTGTATGTGGGTTTGCATGGGTTTGTGTGATGCTAAGCGATGCCAACACATGGTTAACTGTACAGGTGCTTAACGTGTGTAGGCATGGCTTAGCATCATGCAAACCCATTTACTGCCATTTACTCCCATTTAGCCAGAGATAATTTCTTTAAAAGAAAAGAAAAAGGGGTGATAGGAAAGTGGGGAAAAAAGGGGAACACAGAGGGAAAAAAAATATGAAAGATAGCTAGGTACGTGCAGGACGGATATAGGGATAGTCCATAGCTGTCCATTTCTTCAACAGCAACAGCTGTAAATGTCTACAGAATTTGGAGATGAATTTGGACACCCAACCCCCTGAGAGAGAGGTAAGTACAACAGTAATGTTTTCTCAAGCCAATTGGACCAGATTACGTGTCCAGTGAACACATGTGCGAAATGAACAGCTATGTATGGGGTGTAATTTTTTTTGGGAACAGATGCCCATTTTTTTAAGGTGATAGTAGGATGTTGGGAAAGGATAGTAGGTATATTTGGGGAGGTAAGTTGGGTAGGAAGATGGACAAGACAGACAAGACAGAAGATGGGGTGGTATATGACACATATGGGGAGTAAACACCTTGGATGGGGAGGGTAGTTGGGAATCGGATGCCCATGATCCCCCAAATGAATACAGTGGGAATGAGGTCCCCACCCATGGGCAGTCACCACTGCATCTTCTTGGTGCCAAAGGTGGCTGTGCTGAGGACTGAACAGGAGGGGCAGGCTGATGCTCAAGATGTGACATGCAGCCCTCAAGCTGGTGTAACTGATCTCCAAATTCCTTTCAGAGCTTGCTATGCACCAAACCCTGGACCTGTCTATGGGTGACAGTTTCCTGCCTGCACCCACTCCCAGGGGGGACAGACCCCATCCCCTGAGGTGTTTCCACCTGAAGGTCATGCAGGACTAGTGGACAAGGAGTTCCTGGGTTGGGTCCCAGAAATGCTGCGTCCCGGTGCCATGGCAAGATGAGGTGGGACAGGCAAATCCTCTGGGATCGGCCTTCCCAGACATGCTATGTTATTGAGGTTTACAACATATGTTGGCTAGTTAAGAACACATTCCATGATTAGTTATAACAACATGCATGGGTGTTCCAATTGACCCCATACAACAGATTTGAAACAGTCACATAGCAAACAGAACACATACATATATGGAACCACAGTGGCCATTATAACGGCATGCAAGTTATATTGATAACAACAGGCCACCGATGATAGTATTTGAACAGGGTACATTAATAATCAAACAATTAAATATTTGTAGAGCAATAGAACACATGTCCCAACAGTAGGTTTGGAGAAAAACATACCCATTGATTTATGTGTATAAATTATTGGTGCAGATAGGATGGGGGGAGAGAGAGATGTCAATTAACAACTGTAAAGCCTTCAATTGTTCACAACTGTACTGATCATTACTCTACTCATCACTCTCCAGGTATGACCTCACTTTACATCTACCTATGGCCTGGACTTGGGCAGTGGTATGTTTGTACACACTGTATTACTAATGCCTTTCTAAGGCTAATATAAACATTTCCTTACCTGGCAGACCTGTGGAGGAAATATCTGTTAACAATACCTGACTGTTTCTACCCATATTCATATATTCAAGGTTACATATGTGACACTGACTAGGGTGCCCTGCATGCATGCTGTCGGTGTGTGTGCTTCTGCCTTACTCCACCCTGATTTCTATCTGTCACCCTGGGTTTTGGCAGCAGTGACCAGTAGCCATGACAGCATGACACTTGAGGGGCATTTATCAGAGGAGACAACTTGGTGTGCATACGTCTCCTGCTGTCATTTGCAGCCTTGGGGTAAGGGTTGGACAGTGGGTGCTGTACACAGTGTATAAGTACAGACTTCTTACAGCTAGTATAAACATTTCCTTACCTGTGGAGGAAATATCTGTTACCACTACCTGATTGTTTCTACACATACTCCCATATTCTTTGGTGAAATTACGTATACAGCTTACTACCACTCTCAGGATTTGAACTGTGCCTGTTTGTGCAGAAAGGTACAACAAGGTTGTGTTTCATCACAATGAGCCATTGGGGAGCTACTGTTTCTTGCTTGACTGTTTTCTGCCTAATACTCTCTTGTTTGGACAATCTGACCTTGTAATTCTGACATTCATGCATGGCAGATAGTTGTACTGTATATTACTACTTTGACATATTACAATCTGGAAACAATGGTTAAGACAACATTACTATTCAAGGATCAGATCTTGGTGCATGGAACATTTCATATAGTTAATCTCTTGTACAACTCCACAATCTTTGTCAGATGAGCCTCAATTGATTAATGCTGTCAGAGCCATAGTTGCTGTGCAGAACCTGTGATTCATACCACCATATAGCAAAGTAAACACAGCAGTCTGGGTTTTTTAGTTTTATTGAAGGGTATTGACACTTTTATTAATATATACCCTGTACATCAGTATTACTCTACTAATGTCTCATTTATTCATTACAGACAATGCACATTTTAACCTACTGGCAGTTGGCATTCTACTCCTTTCTATTTATTTGTCCTGAATACTGCATGCTAGATTTGTATTCACTGGCCTCATGATGCAGCCTTAGCAACCTGCTGGCATGGGCATCCACGTTCATGACCCTGTCATCTGCAGCTACACAGGAGATAGAGAAACATTTATGCATACCTATCCATCGCATACACAGGCTGGACTTTGGCAAACACTAATTTATATTGATACTTACACTCACCTGTGACATTCACTGCCCATGCATCTTGGACCCACTGGACCAAGAGCTCCCTCTTTCTATGCTTGAGGTCAGCAAAATGGTGCCAGACCTGCTCACCAGTCCAAGGGATGTTAGTGGCATTGGTGAAATCATGTGTGAGATGGTCCCAGGCCTCCGCTTTGTATCAGGAGCCCTGGTACTGGCCCTGCAGCAGCTTCCCCCTCATGGTCTTTCACTAGGAGTCCAACCATGACCCTGGACTCCTGAATGCCCCAGCGCTGTACCTGAAAGTGTGATCCCTCACCAACTCCTGCCATAGTGCCTGTAGTGATGAGCTACAACTGGTTAAGAACTGTATTCCCACGTACAAGGTTTAAATAGAGCTGATTTCCTCCCCTTTGTCATCATTGGACCTTTTTTGAATATGCTAAGCTAAGCTAAGCAACAGGTAAACCCACTTAGCTAAGGTTGACAGTGCTTACAAGGTCAGATGTTGAGCACTGCTTACCAACGTGCAAATCCGCTTAGCTGGGCTACTGATTACTTAGAACTTATATTTAATCAATGCTTACACCAGCTAAGCAGAGGTTAGTGCTAGTTAGCATTGTTCAAATTTCATTTTATAGACTATCATGTGTATGGGATTCATTCATCATCACTGACAAATTATAATTTTATGTTTACCTTCCATGACACACCCCCTATGTGCTTTCATTTACATTTATTCTTGTATGACTATACTGTATGTGGCACTTGTATTTATATGGGGGTTTCACATCTTTTCTGGAATGACACCTCAATTTTGGACATGCTATACTACCCTGGTTGATAAATATTATGTACTACTTCATTTAATAAAACATGACACTTTTAATATTGCTTTTACATGTAAAAGTGAACAGCATTCATGGAAGCTTGAACTGTGAATGACTGTATGCAAAGCATAAGCTCTACACTACACTAACTCGATTTGATAATTTTATATGTATATTTCTATTTAGCTCCTTGGAATATTTAAGCTATGCTTAAACTTTACTTCTGATTAAAAAAAAAACATGGATTTTAACTTTTTCTCACTTTAGGGGTATGCACATACCTCTTTGAACAAGAAATCTGGAGAAAGCCATAAGTAATGAGGGGACAAAGGAACAAAAATAGGGACAATTTTTCTTACACACCTTTAAAGTTGATAGAATAACGGGTTTTGGATTAGCATGAATTTTCTGAAGTATCTGAAGTCTGTAACTCAAATGTTTGTCATTGGGTCTACTTCATTTCAGCTCATTTCACTGAAACTCAGTTTCCTGTGCACAATTCACTGAAAGCTCACTTCACTGAAAACTCATTTCACTGAAACTCATTTTGTTGAAAGTTATATATAGCCTTTTCGCCACTGTAGTGCAATCCTGGAGTTAGTATATAAAGTAAGGGGGGTGTGGGAGGTACCCCCCTACATTGGGGGGTGTGGGGGCTTAGCCCCCCACCTATTTTAAATGTTTTTAACCATCGACATGGGTACTTACAAGTCCAATGAATAACTCTTTCCAGAAGACAATATATAACCAAACTATGTGGGGGCTACACCCCCCACACCCCCCCTTACTTAATATACTAATTCCAGGATTGCACTACAGTGGTGAAAAGGCCATATATAACTTTCATCTAAATGAGTTTCAGTCAAATGAGTTTTCAGTGAAGTGAGCTTTCAGTGAATTGTGCACAGGCAACTGAGTTTCAGTGAAATGAGCTTTCAGTGAAATGAAGTAGACTAATGTCATTATATATTATTTTTACCCCTGTCATTATATATTATTTTATCCTTCATTGGCCAGATATGTGAGGCAAAACATTGGACATTCTGTGAATATCTGTACAGTTGTGCAGTATACCTGCGAACACTGTTGTTTACATTTCAAAGTGTCATAATGGCACTTTATGAGTGCAAGGGGCATGTTACATGTGCAAGCACTACTGCAACATGCCCCCTTCACTCCTTCACAGTTTGTGTCCATCTAGATTAAACGGCAGTGTGCCTTCATGCATATGCAAGCACGCTGCTGTTCTAAATGGACATGAACCACTCCATGCAAGAATAGTCTTATTCTTGCGTAGAGCTTCATGAATCCCAGGGCATTTTTTTACAATTAGTCTAAGCATATGGTGTTATAATTGTATAAACTTGTCCTTTCCATTTTAAATCTACAATGGTTAATCTTCCCTTTTTTGCTAAAGATACATGTGGTATCTTTTACTGTATTTCTAGAGAATATGACTATTCTAGAACATCTCTAATTTCCAAAATTCCAGATTATCTTTCTTCCCCATGGCTTATCTGTTTGTATTCTTTCATTTGTTAAAAATCTTGTGTCTCATAATAAACTTACACCTACATCACATGTATTACAGCACCCCAAAATCCCTTTTCTTACTGTTTTCTTAATACTATTCACATTTACAAAAAACACTCTACAATTTTTATTTTCCCTTTTCCTTGAATTCGTGGTTTCATGGGTTCATAACTAATTACTAGACTAGCTGCCCTAATGAGCCATCCTAAGCCTACCCAATTTCCCTCTGAAAGGTGGAAATCAAACACCTTAACCATTGTAGCTGTAGATATTCTTTTTCATCTATTTCCTTTTTTCTGTTGTACTTGTCCCTTTAAGTTTTCAGTTTCTGTATTTTACTATTTTACCAACAGAATTTTTTTCTTTTACTATTTCCCAATTTATGTCTTCTTCATCACTTATTTTGGAGCCTTCTTCTATGTTCTCTTTATTTTTTTCTCATCTAATTTTTCTCTTTTTCTACTACTTCTAAAATGTCTTCTCTTTGTTCATTTTCTTCCCTTTCATTTCTTTTTCCTTACTCTTATTTTCATTTTTATAATCCATCCATAAATGACACATTTTGTTACATTTATAACATTTCAATTTATATTTTCTTGCATCATCCCATTTCCCCACAAATATATGATTTTCTTTTATCAGTTACTTATCAGATGTCCTTCTTTTCCACAATAAATAAATAAATAAAATAAAAAGATATTTTGGGGTGTACCCAGTATTTTATGACACCCATCACACTTGTATGTATATATTTTTTCTTTTCCTATTTTTAACACAATAACATCCCATCAGCTGTTCTATATACCCCTTTTATCATAAACCTTTGCAATGTCTAGTGCTTCTTTACCTAATGTTTTCAAATGTCCTTTCAAAGTCTATCTTTCCTCTCTGTTTGAAACTGCGCGTGTTTTTTTTTTATTGTTTCTCTGTTAAATGCTTTTATTACATGGAGATTCCACAGGTTACAATCTTTCTTTTTTTCATATTCGCAAAGAAAATTTTCAATTGAAAAAATAGTCTCAAAAATCATTTCACAAATGTCTATTTGTTTATAGAATAAATGCTTTTACCTCATGTGCTTTTACACCCAAAGGAGCTATTAAATTGCCCCACACTTCATACTTGTCATTTTCTTTGTCTTCTTTACTTTGCATCTTTATCACATACTTTCATTTTTCTCTGCCTTTTTTTTCTACTACTCCCATTTTGCCTTCTTCTACTTTCTCTGCATATGTTTTCTTTCCCATTTCACCACTACTCTTCAGGACTATCTCTGCATCTTTCTTTTGTATTTTCTCCATAATGTCCCCCCAGGAAACACCTCCTTCATTTCCTGGCTCACTCTGCATCATCATCTCTTTAAGCAAATCATCCTGCAACCCTTCTGACAGGAGGGTTGTTATTATGCATTCATAATTTGCCGACTCATCTCCATCAAGCAGATTTCTTTGAAACATCTTCTCAGAATCCTGCATGCATTCTCTGGTCTAAGTATTATCTTTCTCATCCATTTCTCTCACCACTCGATTATCTTTCTTTCTCCATCTGCCTCCCTGTTTCTTCAGGCCACCTCTGCACCTGGAACAAAAACAGGTCGTGCTCATACAAAATTCTTGCAACAGCGATGAGCAGAGGAAGTTCCCTGATGCCCTAGCTAAATTTCCTCTAATAGTATAAATACCATGTTGGTTCTCCTGTGAAAAAAGGCAGTGAGCCTGTTGTGACTATCCCAGTCAACAATGAATAAATAAAATAAATAAAATAAATAGCCAGGCAATTTTAAGTACTACAGAATAAATATACTTTCCTGTGTCTTGGATGCAAAATGGAGTCAAAATCCTAGTTTGTTTGGTTTTATCTTGTGCACAGGCTCTTTGGCTTCCAACAGTCTTAAAATAAAACACCAGTGGCTGATACCTCATATAATATAAATTAAAAGGCAATGTAAAATAGCCAATTAAAAAGGCATAAGGCTGTAAGTTTGAAAATTGACTAAAATGAATGAAATAAATGCAGGAACACCAATTAATCCACTTAACAGCATAGACATCTATTGAAAAGCAGTCCACACTCTAAAATCAATCTAATTAATAGTTGTAGCTTCAAATTCAAAAAGGAAAAAAAAAAAAAAGAGTAGAAATAAAGAAAATGACAGAACCCATTTAAAAGTTATTTAAATAGCTATGTATAGCACAGAACCCATTTGAAAAAGTACAAAAAGTAAAATGCCTTCAGATTCAGAGAAAATAAAGTAAAATAGAGAGAGAAAATAACAGGAACACCTCAAAACTGTTTAATTGCCATTGGCTCAACAGGCAGCATACTCATCTTTACTGCTTTTAGACCACAATGCTGTTGGTTAAATTCCCACTCTAGGTAATTGTATTATTGATGCTGAAGTATATCATGGGGGTGGGGTGATGCTCTTCTGTCCTGAGTGTGTCTTCCTTTAGATGAGATGTTAAACTGAGGTCTCATCTGCTTGAGCTGGTGGTAGCTGCGGTGAATGTAGAGGATCTTGTGGCACAAATAAAAAAGAGGAGGGGTCTTTTATTTATACAAAAAAACATTATTTACAGAATGTTTATATATTTTCCAATTTAAAAAATATAATTTTTGTTTTCCTTCTTTTTCTATTATATATTTATACTTTATTATATCAAGTTTATAGCCTTATTAGACACCCAGTCCTTTTTCCATATGCCAACATCAAAGTTTACCCAATATTGCTGCCAAAATTCCTTTTCTATAATTTAATTTATCCTTTCATTCCATATAATCCATATAACATATACCATTTTATCAATTCTTTTAATATACTCTTTACTTCTATTTTTATAATACCCATAATTCATCATCTCTACATTTACCTTATCCAGTTCTTTTATGCCTTCAAAGAAATTTTTTTTACATAACTTTTCCCATAGTTTTACTATTCTTTCACATTTCAAAGCCACATGCTCAGTAGTTTCCTCTTCCCCATAATGTAAACATGCTGTCCTGTGAGTTTGTGTGTGGTAGCCATAGCACACCAACTCACTACTGCCAAATCTGTGAATTTATGGTGTGTTTCCTTTTACTGGTAATTTATCTATTACTAGTCTCCCCAAAATATCTTGACATTCTTCTTTCTTATTACACTATGTATTTCTTATTTTAATAACTTGATTTTTACCTTCTACTAGATTTCCCTGTCGTTTAACATAATAATATTGTATCATTATATTCTTATAGCAAACTCTCTCTCCTTTTCTATTTGATCAGTTTAATTTTCCACATTAACATTTTCTTTTCATCTCTTCCTTTATACATTTTTTCCTCTTTTGTTTCTTTTTACCATACCCTCATAATTTTCATACTTGCAATTCAACATATTTACAACTAATCTTTCATATTTTCATTTGTCCACTTTAACACTTAATTTAATGAAGCAGCAAATACCACGGGGTTAATTAACCCTAAACTTCCTTCCTCTTTATTTACATTAAAAACTCTTCTTTGTATCAGATTCAGGCTGGAAACCCATATAAATGAAAAATTATCTACAATGCTACTTTTTCTAATATTGTTGACAACATAAATCCAAGCCTAGTTGAACTGACCTGGATAACAAAGAATAAATAAATAAAATAAATAGCTAGGCAACTTTAAGTTCAGCAGAATAAATGTGCTTCCCCGTTATTTGGATTCAAAGTTGGAGTTAAAATGTCACTTTGTTTATGGTTTGCTTGTGCACAGGAACTTCAGCTGACTGCTTGTGCAATATAAATTAACAGGAAAAATAAAAGTGACAATGAAAAAAAAAAAGCTAAATCTCTAACCAATTATATTTATCTTCCCAGAACTATAGGAATCATCTCCACTCTAACTTGGTTTAACCACCACAAGCCCTAGATGTCTTATTACATATTTGGTCAAAACTGGCTGTTTGCTGTAAGTTCAAAAAGAGATTAAAAGTATTGCAAATACATATAACGGGTCTATATTATAAGACCAAACGCTCACAACCGTGAACACCTAAACAGCGACACATAAATGCCAAGCTCCTAAAATAGCAAAGGACGTAAACATCGAAATCTGGAACACCAAATGCATTTCCAACAACAGCGCCACACAGGTAAGCAAAACCTACAAAAACAAACTTCATTAAACACATTTTTGCAGGGGGGCAAGCAAACCACCACAAGCCCTAGATGTCTTACATATTTGGTCAAAACTGGCTGTTTGCTGTAAGTTCAAAAAGAGACTAAAAGTATTGCAAATACATATAACGGGTCTATATTATAAGACTAAACATTCACAACTGCGAGCACCTAAACAGCGACACATAAACGCCAAACTCATAAAATAGCGAAGGGCGTAAACATCGAAATCCAGAACGCTGAACACATTTCCAACAACAGCAGCGCCATACTGTAAGCAAAACCTACAAAAACAAACTTCATTAAACACACTTATGTAGGGGGGCATGCCCCCCCTGCACCCCCGCACCCCCCCACTTAAATATACCAACTCCAAGATCACACTACAGTGGGGGAAAGGATATAATTCCTCTTCCCCATGATCACCCTGCTGGCCACGGAAAAACATTCGGCGTTCTGGATTTCGATGTTTGTGTCCTTCACTATTTTAGGAGTTCGGCATTTATGTGTCGCTGTTTAGGTGTTCGCAGTTGTGAACGTTCGGTCTTATAATACAGACCCCCATATAACAACATGGATTAATCCACTTAGTGCAGAAATAATTTGAAAATCAGTGCAAACTGTATAACTAAATCAATTAATAGGTGTAGATTCAAATTCAGAGAAAAACAATAAAAATGCAAAAAAGTGACATAGCCCAGTCAAAATGATTTAAATAGTTGGGCGCAGCACACAACACAAAAAGCACAGCATAATGTAAAATATGACTGTAACTTCAGATTCAGATGCAACACAGTAAAATACATAAAAAGACAGAAATCACTCATAATTTATTTAAATTGCTCAGTGACTGTAAGTGTGGTAGAATGAATGGACTTTTGTGTTTCCTGGATGCAAAGTGGAGTCAACATGCCCCTTTGTTTGACTGTAGCTTATGCACAGGATCTTCAACTTCCAAAAGCTTTAGAACTATTATATTCTTATTAATAAAGTTCAGGACCCAATTGCCCATTCATGTGGGCAAGGTTACTTTGCAAATATTAAAAAATAATGATGTATCCTTTTCACCCTCCATTTGGACGGTTCCTGGTAACATATCTATGATGGGATAGAGAATAGAAGTTGTTGCACTAGACTTCTCTGCACTTTAGTGGGGTAGACGTATGCTACAGGTCTGCTATTATATTGTGTACTTATAGCAGCTGCACTAGCACTGTGTGTTTGGAGATTAACATCAGCGTGTCAGTGACATTTGGGATGTTTTTTTCCCCAAGTATGGTGTGGTTAGTACTCACATGTTGTCCTGTATGTTTGTGTGTGGCAGCCATAGCACACCAACTAACTATTGCAGATCTGTGAATTATGAAAGAATGTGATCAGGTACCTACATACATACATACAAATATTTAAAGCATGGGCATTAATGCCCTTCTAACTTACCAATATACCAAAACACTTGTTCCCATAATGTGTCCAGGCTGTTCTTAAAAATCTCTAAACTAGTACTTGCTTTAATGTGATTTGGTAGTCTGTTCCATGCATCAGCTACTCTGTCAGAGAACCAATTAGTACACTTCTCATTCCTATAGAATCTTCTACATAGGTTGTCTGATGATTCTGTAGTACTTTTTGTTAACCCCAAACATTCCCAGAGGTAGTTGTCACTAAATGCCCTATATACCTGAATAAGATCTCCTCTTAGATATCCATAAGAGACACTGTACAAGTTCAGATATTTTAGTTTTTCAAAATAACTTAAATTTTCACATCCATGGATACCCTTGGTATATTTCCATTGTACTCTTTCCAGTTTATGCATGCTTGTTTTCTTGTAGGGTTTCCATATTGTTATTCCATACTCAAGTTTGGGTCTGATGTAACTAACAAACAATGACTTCATTATTTTTGATTTCCTAGACTTTATAAATATTTTTGTACAACTTATAGTTCTATAACGATCATTAACCAATTAGTTGATATGATTAGAAATATTCATAGCTGAATCTACCCATGTACCCAGGTTCTTAAATGAGTCTACAGTTTTAATCACTGTGTGCTGTATTAAATATTCACGTTTTAATTTATGCCTACCAAATCTCATATGCTTAGTTTTTGATGTATTTATCAGCATATTATTCTCCTGTGCCCAAATGGTCAATTTAATCAAGTTATTTTGCAGACATGCCTTATCTATAGCACATGTAATCAGTTTACCCAATTTCAGGCCATCTGCATATAGACTATAGAACACCTCAGATCAAAAAGTTAGGTCTGAAAGATACAGTCTAAGCAAATAAGGGCCTACAGGACAGAGCCCTGTGGGACACCCTTTCTGTAACCAAGGATTTTGTCTCTCCAGTTGCTGTATGATACTTGCCATGTCCAATTTGTAAGCCATGCAACTATCCATCTTATCAAGAGTACATCAATACCTAGTTGTGCTAATTTATAGATCAGCGTTATGTGTATGACCCTGTCAAATGCTGTAGTTAAATCTATATAAATTACATCACAGCACTATTTTTCATTCTTAACTGTTATTATCTTGTTATAGAACATCATATTACAGGTGGTAATAGATCTGTTTTCAACATATGCTTGTTGATATATGGTTTCAAGTCCCAACCTATACAGTTCTGACAATAATGTATCCAATATTACATTCTCCATTATTTTTCCACAACATGAAAGTAGACTTAAGGGTCTATATGACTCTGGGTTTGTCCTACTCCCCTTTCCCTTAAAAACAGGTTTAATAAGCTCATGTCTCCAATCTTGAGGAATCCCCCCATATTTATATACCCTGGTAAATAATATATATAATGGTACTGTAAGTTCTTACTTGATTTGAACCAGGATTACACTGGTGACATTTTTCTGCATTAACATGCTTTTGTGATTTGTGTAGGGCTTTGGCATGTATGTATTTCAGTGTATCAACCTTGCACATATCTGTTCTATGGATATGAATACCATCTTTAGCCAAACACAAGCAGAAATGTAGTAAACTTTCTAAATAGTGTACATAGCTAATAGATGTAACATACAAAAAACAGTTTAGAAGATATTGCATTTCAAAACAGATAGCCTAATTAATAGAAATAAAAATGAATCAAAAATTAGATTTAGTTGGTTTCTATATTGATAGATAAATACTATAAACATATTGGTTAGTTAGTGAAGGTTGTAAGTGAGTACTTAGGTGATACCACAGTTAAGTTAATTTGATGAGAAAGTGGTGACCAAGAGGGATCTTAATGAATGTCTGTTGTGTGTATGCACATTTTTTTCTATTTCTAGAGGCATCTTTTTTCCAGAGTTTAGCAAGTTTAGCAATACAGGTAAGAAATACTGAGACACCATTCTTAGTAAGACTGACAACATTTTAATCATCCTACAGGTTTATAATATTATGCTTATGACAACTTCAGTATCCACCAATGTTTATAGCAATTAGATTTAATTCTTCAAGGGAAAATACTGTTTACAGGTAGGAAATAATGTCTTGCAATAGCCCATGGAAAAAGGCTAAAGATCCTAGATCTTGGTAATGTAAGGAAAGGAATCCCAGAGTTCAGGGTTTGGTCACACTGGCAATGTCCTCAGTATCTTTGTGCCTCCAGTTGTGCCAGGATGAGCCCCCACCCAGGGACCAGCTAATTAGGTGGGAAAGTAAACCAACCTGGGGGTATAAGATCCCTTAGCTGAGCCCTAAACAGCCTCATACTAGCAATAAGAAGACCAAAGATCTTTAAGTGGTCCATGTTATCAAGTTTTGTCACTAGTGGTACTTAGTAATTTGTAAACAAAATAAGTACACCACTCACTAGGCCGACATTGATAAGTCCATATAGATAAAGTCCATTGTGACAAGGTGATGTAGCTGTACCCAGAAACAGAAATATAAATTATAAATAAAATTAATTGGATACTAATGTAAACAAGAGATAAGAGAGAAAGGAAGCAATAGATACATCTTTTCTGTATAGGAAATTATCTACTACAGTCCCTTGACACTACAGCTAGCAAAAAATAAAAAGAAATGCTGCACAAAACTGATAGGCCATGGACACAGTCTGATATACTCAGAGCTGTAGAGATACTGTCAAATACACCACAAGGTAAAACACAGAAAAAACATTTCCTACCAGAAGACAACTCTTGAACCGCATTACCCCTCTTACATTATTATTCTCAAGCAGAGGTCATGGCATATCTGAAAAACAGAGGTCACTAGCAGATGATGTAAAGCTTGTCCTGCTCTCTCTTAGGGAGGCTGCAAGCTGAGAGAAAGCCAATGCACTTTGAGTGCCAACACATTATCCCAGTATCAAGTGAAAAGCAACAGGCGAGTAACCACTGCATCATGCATTGATGCTTGAGTAACTTTGATACAAACAATCCCATATCAAGCAATAGAATATAAGCTTAGAGAAAGTAACAATTAGATGTTGAGTTACAATCACTGGTACTAAGGATCTCAGTTTTCTGACTGAGAGCTCTTTCATCTCAAGTAAACAAAGCATAACAGAGTTTAGGAAAGCAATGGGGGGGAGGGGCCTAGATAATGTAAGACATGGAAAAGGGCTGGACACGTTAAGGAATAGAGAAAAAAGGAAATGAGCCTCACCATCTGTGAAAATCATAAGGCCTTGATTCTGTTATCATCTAATCAAGAGGAGAAGGCTACTACAGCTGCACTCATGTAGGATCTGTAGCACATGCTGACCGAATGCATCGATACACTGTAGCTGGTAAACAAACTGCAATTATTAAAATCATAGAAGAAAAGCAAAAGTATTAGTATTATTAGATTATGTTGAAATATGCATGATTTCTGTATTACATCATTTGGTTCCTTTATAATAAAATCATTACTTAAAATGCCAGCATGTGGCCCAATTCATCTACTTGTAAAATAAATGAACAAATAAAGAAAAAGGGGTCCATGCAGTCCATATCATCTGCTTGTGAAATAAATTAAATTAACAAAGAAATATATAGAGTAGGACCAATGCGACCCAGGTCACATACCTGTAAAATAAGTAAATAAGTATGTAAGTAAACAAACTAACTAACTAACTAACTGACTAACTGACTAACTAACTAAGAAATCAGGTTTTATTTATCTACAAGCAATTATTCAACTCCCAAATATTTAAAACATTGGGAGATCAACAGCAGCAATCTCAAGCTGTCAAAACACAGTAACATTTTTTGGAGGGCGAAAGCCATCCTGCATCTCCAAATGTGTGTCAAGCTCCCTTAGCCATAAACTGTCTTTCTCTCTCTCTCTCTCTCTCTATATATATATATATATATAGTACACACACACACACACACACACACACACACACACACACACACGCTCATATACATATATACATATATGTATATCAATGCATGTGTTTGGTTAACTATTGTTTGTGCAAACATCTGGCTTATTGAACATCATCTTATTGGACGTTTGCTTTGCCAAAAAAGGTAAATGGGTTGTATATGTATATGATGTGTGTGTGTGTGTGTGTGTGTGTGTGTGTGTGTGTGTGTGTGTGTATGTGTGTGTATGTGCCTGTGTATGCACATGTGTGTAGGTTAGGGTTAGAGTAAAGGTTAGTTAAGGGGATAGATTAAGTGTATGTGTGTGTGTGTGTGTGTGTGTGTGTGTGTGTGTGTGTGTGTGTGTGTGTGTGTGTGTGTGTGTGTGTGTGTGTGTGTGTGTGTGTGTGTGTGTGTGTGTGTGTGTGTGTGTATACACGTGTATACACGTGTGTACACACAGGGGCAATGTTTGAGCTGTCTTGTGCAATTTCAGTATTATGGGAAGGAATTCTTTAAAGTTAAGATGCCCATCAGGGTTAGGGGCAGTTAGAAGAAGGGTCAGAGTTAGCACATATCACTAAGGTGGTTAACCTCCCTGCTACACTTTAGTAATACTTGCTAACTCTAACCGTATTCCTGCCCCCACCCTAATGTGCATCATATCTTTAAAGAAGCCATTCCAATAACAGTATTCAGAGAAATTTGATCTGAATATGGTTAGTTTATGGGTTGCATCAGAAAAGGAAATGTGTTTCCTTTTTCGATGTACTGAGTGTTGATGTGTTGTTTGTATGATATAATGAACATTTGACATGTTGTAGTGCATGTTTTGTATGTCAACCAAGTGACATGATGACCATTTACACACACATATATATATAGACAGAGCTGGATCATGGTCCATTGGGGCCCTAGACGGGGTAATTGATTGCTCCCCCTCACAGCCATTGCAATGTCCAATTTACTTTGCTATTTCTCTCCAGTTACCATAAACACTGTTCTAACTTGTCAGTGTGCATACTTTCTTCTTCTTTACTTCTACAATGATTTCAGATATTTGGATTTAATTTAAAACTTTTGCTTCAGATTTTATAGCACAAACAGTGATAGCCATTTGCTAAACAAACAATGCAGTTTTACAATGAAAATAGACTTAGCATGAGCAGCAAACTTCTCTCCCCTTGAAACCCATATTTATTGACATGGCTTTGAAACCCACATTCAAACTAAATGCATCTGGCCAGTGGGGGATTAAGTTTACCTTTGGTAACAGGTTTCAAACCATTGACCCCTTGCACACATTTTTAGGATGATGCATACATGCATGCATGTGTTCTTTGATTCACCTTCCTGATTGTATTAAAGTATATTCCTTGTAAAATACAACACCACTTTTTAGAGTGTGTTGTTTATTTGTAGTTTTGAACATTTTTCCAGTAAACAATTAACAAAATGAGTAAACCAATAATGATAAAACTTCCAGTTTTTGACCATTTCAACCATAAGACCTCACGGACTTTGTTATTGTAATCTACCAATATCAGTTAATATGTACAATCTCTGCAGAATTAAATGTCATCTGAATAATTGCACACTAAAGAGATGTGGAATTAATGAATAGGTTGCTTCTGACAAACAACTTTATATTTTAGTGTTTCATCTACAAATTCCATGCCTGCTGCCCTTGGAGAATAAATTGCCTGTGATACATTAAAGAAATGATAAAACAAATCAGTATCAGTGTGATGACAAGCCCGGTACAAATAAGGTAATCCAAAGAACAATAATAAAGATGCATCTGGAACCATGATCAATAAAAGGGGTGTTTAATTGGTTATCCACCAAGTTGCAAAAAAAAAGGTTTAGTCAAAGTACATGGAAAAACTAAAAACTCAGAGTCCAAACACAGTTCAGTCAAAGTGTAAGCAAATGATAAAACTCAGGGTCAAAACACAAGTGTGAAAAAATACTTTGACCAAGTGGGCTTCATTAGGCAAATAGCAGGTGAATTGCATGGATGAGTATATATTGCATTTCAAAGTCACATGATTAAAAAGCCATATGTTTAGAAGAAATCATATGATTAAGTAAGTCCATGTTTAAAAAGATAAGGTGAAACACGTTGAAATTATATATTGTAAATCAGTAAATAAAATAATTTTTTTAAAATATTGTATGTACAGTATTTGCATAATAACATATACAAAGCATTTATATATATATATATATATATATATATATATATATATATATATATATATATACATGCTAAAATGAATAAAATTTATAAAAAGCATAGCAGGTTGATGAATATCATTGGACTTGGTTATGTAGATGTTTAAGGTGTGGTTTAATGATTACCATTTCATTAAGTCCTGGTGATGTGTGCTTTAAAATCTAAAGATCCATTTCAATTCTTCACGCTCAGTTAACAATTTAATGTCTCCTCCTATTAATGGTCGTGGTATGACTTTTAGTATACTAAACTTAAAGGTATGTGTTGCATCTGTTTCAGTAGTGTGTTTATAATGTGCATTAGTCAAAACTTTTCTCTTGATATCAGATATATGCTGGCCCGTTCTGTCTTTCATTTTTCTGTTTGTCTTATCTATGTAATATGCATTACATACACAACAGGAAGCATAGTAGACTATGTTTCTTGTGTTAAAATTACCATATGTTCTAAGGGTAAAATTGTGACCATGAAAGGGATGTTTAATCTGCTTGTCAGTGACTATATATTTACAGTGGATGTAATTGTTACATTTGTATGTGCCTTGTCTATTGCTAGTGAAGTTCAAATAGCTATTGGGTTGTTCCTTATAGCAAAGTACATTCTTCAGGTTAGATGATCTTCTATACCTAAATCTAGGTGAGCACTAAGACCATGTCATAACTCTGGAATCTTTGTTATATTCCTACTTCCACAGACTTTCTAAGGTTTAAAGGTGACATTTCTAGTGTAAATTTTCTTGATATATCTCTGAAAAAACTAGCAACAGGTCAGATTGAGACAACTTTGTAGAGAAAACCGATTAGGAAGAATACTTACTTACACAGAACCAGTTTACATCCTCCACACATTTATCCCAACATAGTCAGAAACCAGTTTATGAGGGCAGCCAGACTTAATACTAGTGACACCAACATAGAATCCCAATTACAGTCAATTGCTCATGAGTTTATACACAGAGGATACGATGAGCAAAATGTTAACAATATTAAGCATGATGTCACCGGCAAACGTGAGACAGACTCTAAAGCTCTTTTATATGCATCAAGAAATAGTAACCAATCCACTATTGATAATAAACAAGTACACAGATATACACTTACATACAAAAAAAATACATATATGATTAAAAGTATCATTAGTAAATGCTGGCCTATCCTAGCAGTGATTCCAGAGTTACAAAATGCTCTAAGTGCTTCACCTAGATTTAGTTATAGGAGAGCATCCAATGTGAAGAATATACTTTGGCATAGAGAACAACCTAATAGCTATTTGCACTTCACTAGCAATAGACAAGGTACATACAAATGTAACAATTGCATGCACTGTTTGTTTGTGTCTTTCGGCTTTTCCCGCTTAGGGGTCGCCACAGTGGAACTCCAGTCCGCTACTGATTGGTAGTTGATTTTTACGTGCCGAGTTACCAGCCCTGACACACAACCTTCAACGAAGGTACGCCCATTCACGCATGTCTCCACGCAAAGCGCTCTAGCTGAGAATCGAACCGGATAGTGTCTTACTGTGAGGCGACAATGCTCTCTCTCTCTCTCTCTCTATATATATATATATATATATATATATATATATATATATATGCACACACACACACACACACACACACACATATATATATATATATATATATATATATATATATATATATATATACAACAATAAGCATTTATGGAATTCAAAGTAACAAGATTTGTTTATTTATTTATTTATTTAATGCTACACTAATGTAACTAACTAATATAACTAAGCGCTTAATGTTTGATACCTTTCTTATGATGTGTGTGACTGTTTTTATGTGTTGTGGAAATTAAATATTGATTTCTGAAGATTGGAGGTTTCGTCTGCTTTTTAGCAATTCCTCCCTGCACACCAAGGAAAGATGAGCAGGTCTTTCCCATCACTCCTCTTCCTCTTTTGCCCGGCTTCTCTAGTGCTGAGACCACTAATTCAAGCTCCAGTTGCTTGCGTGTCACTCAGGACTCCATCCCTGCATGCTACCAAGTCAGGCTAATACTGCGTGCAATAAGTGCTGCAACTAAGGGAATCCGAATACAATAAGTACTGCAACTTAGGGAATCTGAATACAATAAGTATTGCAACTCAGGGAATCTGAACTGCATACAGATAAATGCATCACAAAATGTGTACAACGAGCAGGAACATCTGCACCATAATGTATGATATGAGTCAATGCATTGTTGAAAGAAACTCCAGCCATATAATACAGCATGTTGCCAGCATCCAAAGTTCAGATGTATCTCAGACAGCAAGCTCTTTATAGCAAGATGGGTAAGGAAACAATGGAAATGAGTGCAAGACTTACACCATACATATATGTGTATATAACCCAGTGACAGGGAATATCTATATGCCAAGTACACATCAATGCAGATAAGTGGCTTCTGTCCATCAAAATTATGTTCACTGCAGAATAAAACACAGGAAAGGCATGTGATGTCTCTCAGTCTGTGTACATTGCTGAAAGTTCTGAAATGTATGGTATTAGATAAAAGTGGCAATTGTGCATATAGTAGAGGGCTGGATGTGTCCACCATCATGGTGGTTTTAAATAGTATAGTACCATAGATGCTAGATGATAGCTGGAGTGTGGACTGAATTTGTGCTGAAGCTGCATGCATTAACAGCACTGATGGAGTATACCAAAAAAACCTTAGCAACATATATAACACTGCAACGTTTACTGTAGTATACAGATACACACACCTTCGTATATGTTGCACACAATTGGGCCCATGTCAAAGCATCAAATGTTTTGTTCCCCTATCTACTATCCAAAACCACAGGAATGAACATTTCATTCAGTGAACACTAATTTCACCGAGTTTCACAACATCAAATTGCAATAGTTGGCCAACATCGCAGACATTACAATACCTGGTGAATATGAAAACTAAACAGAGAAGAACACTAACACACTCACACACCACAAAAAACTGCTTTTGCAGGAGAGCAAGCCAACCTGCACCTCCACACCTCCTGCAAATTATATATACCAACTCCACGATCGCACTATTACCATGGGGCTTAGACTTGGAAAAGAGCAAGAAGGTATTACATTTTCATCACTTTCACCTTCTTCTCTGCAGTTGTGTGATCTCAGTGTTATATATATAGATATATAGAGAACTGGATCCAGCTATAGGTGACCTATGCAGTCACCTAGAGCCCTCTTTCAGGGGGGCCTAAATTAAATTACATTTCTTCTTTAACAGTGTTGTGTCAGTGTACATCACTTGCTTGTTCTGAAAGAGCAAGATGTTACTGTGTGTGTGATGCCCTAGTTAGAGATGAGAGGTTAGTTAATTAACTTACTCAGACTCAAATCCTGTACCTTGGTTACAGGAAACAGGAGACTGAACCCTTTATACCAACTATTACTCTACTCAAGGAATGTGAGTTTCAGTGCATTTTCAAAGAATTGTGAAGTTCAAGGGAAGAGACGTTTACTGTTGTTTATGCAAAATCTATTTTCAACTTGCAATTGTGTTTAGCAAATGGCCATTGGCATTTGAGCTATAAAGTTTGAAAACAGTGTTAGCAGCACAACAGTCAGTATAATTATCTTTGATGCAGAAGGCTATGTGTTCTACTCCCACACCATGCAGCTGGATTGCTGTTACTCTGGTGCACTTAAAGGGGAGATGAGGATGCTATGTTCCTGAGTTGTCCTCATTTAGAAGACATGTCTAGTAATTATGAACCTGTTGTTAGTTTGCCAGCCATCCCATATTGCAATATTACCAGCTTACCATTTCTTTTAATGAATAGTACAAAAGATGTACCTGGAACCATGAAAAATAAAAAGTATGTTCAATTAGTTATCCACCAAGTTGCTAAAATCAGTTCAGTCAAAGTACATACAAATGCTAAAAATTCAGAGTCCAAACACAGTTCAGTCAAAGTGCACACAAATGATAAAACTCAGGGTCCAAACACAAGTGTGAAAAAATAATTTCTCCCAGTGGGCTTGATGAGGCAAATGGCAGGTGAATTGCATGGATGAGTATATATAGCATTTCAAAGTCACATGATTAAAAAGTCACATGTTTAGAAGAAGTAATTGATTAAAACAGTCCATGATTAAAAAGATCAAATGAAACACATTGACATTATATACTGTAAATCAGTAAGTTAAATAATTAAAAAAATATATATTGCATATACTTGTATAATAACACATGCAAAGCATTATATATACGTATGTATGATAACATTTATAAAATTTATAAAAAGCACAGCAGGTAGATAAATATCATTGGACTTGGTTATGTAGATGTTTAAGGTGCACTTTAATGGTTCCACTTCATTATGTCTTGGCAATGTGTGCTTCAAATCTAAAAATCCATTTCAGTTCTTCACTCTTAGTTAACAATTTAATGTCTCCTCCTCTTAATAGTCATGGTATGACTTTTAGTATAGTAAACTTAAAGGTAAGCATTGCATCTGTTTCAGCAGTGTGTTTATAAAGTGCATTAGTCAAAACTTTTCTGTTGATATCAGATATATGCTGGCTAATCCTCTCTTTCACTTTTCTGTTGGTCTTACCTATATAATATGCATTGCATACACAACAAGAAGCATAATAGACTACGTTGCTTGTCTTACAATTTCTATATGCTCTAAGGGTAAAACTATGACCATGAAGGGAATGTTTAATCTGCTTGTCAGTGAATATATATATATATATATATATATATATATATATATATATATATATATATATATATATATATATATATGGGTCTTACATTTTACATTTTATGCTTTGTGCTGGGTACCTTTACATTTTTAAATATGTAGATTTGGAAGTTTATTAAAGGAAGTGATGTGTTAATGGATGTCATTGTGATGAAGTCCCTGGTGAGGGATGAAAGTGCTTAATGTTTGATACCTTTCTTATGTTTGTGAATGTTTTTAGGTGTAGTAGAGATTAAAAGTTGATTTTTGAAGAACCAGAGGTTTTGTTTTCTTTTTAGCAGTCTTTTTTTTATAAATAGGTATTTCAGTGCTACCCAGCAGTTTTGGTTTTGTTTAGGGAGGAATGCATGCAATCGAGGGCAAATAGAGCATTGTGTTTTTCCTGGTGGAGTCTAAGGAAAGACACTACTCATGCTTCAGGGGAAGGTTGAGGTTGCTTGGAGGAATGCTCCTTGCAGAAGTGCGAGGATGTCCTCCAAGAACAGCCTATTGTACACTTCCCCATGGCACTTTGCTGAGTAAATGCACAGATCAGGGTATAAAACATAAAAGTTTAAGCCACCTCTTATGGCTGTCCAAATATTGACCCCTTTTGTCTGACCTTCACACTGGTGATGGGGAATGAATGGGCCAATTAATCAGGAGGGGGCTCATGATCGGCACACAGTGGTACACACATAGTAAAAAATGTATCACATGCTATACTAACTTTGAATTACAACTTGAATGCACTGGGTACCAACATTTGTCTGTCATATCTAGATATACAGTATATATATTTGCCACAGAATCTTGACTCTAAACATTTTTCTGCTTTTACATAATTTATGAGAAGTGTAGATTAATAAAAATCCGATACGGTGCTATATACGAAAATGCAGGGGTTAAATGAACAAATGTAGAGTGATAAACTGCTTCAGATAAAAAGTCAGCTCTTTGCATTATAAAATAGAGCTAGGTGTATTCAACACATCCAACAAGTGGGAATAAACAATACATTCACCAAAATCTGCACTGCAGTGCTATTTGTTAGTGTCATCAGTGCTTTCTAAAGATATGAAGACTTTTCTCAGTTCAGACATACTAATGTACCTCATCTACTGCCTGCCCTACACTTGCTAAAAAAAGGAAGAGCAGGGAGATGAATCAGCTAAGAAATTATTTAGACAGGAATAAATGGCATTGGCAAAATACACAACCTGAGTTTACTTTCCTTATCATCAGCATTTTTATCACTTCAATGACAAGAGCATTTTAGAAAAGAAAAATTAATGCAGTGGATGGTGACTTAATATTGGCAAGAATACTACATATGCTAGCCAACGTTATTTGAAAAAGGCACTCAGTGAATTATTTTTCTAAAGAGAGTGCATTCCCAAAGCAGATTTAGTATTCTTTGGAAATGAAAAATACATAGAGGTCTTTTTCCAAAATAAAAGAAAGTTAAAATATATCTGGTCTTTTACAACAGTAATATTAGATATGTGTATTTGTTTTATAGTATTTCTGTTATCATATATTAATGTTTTGTTGCTAACATTTTCAATTAAAATAATTAAGAAAAAAACAGTAATAAACTGCCTAACATTAAAAAAATGTTTTTTCTTTAATTGCATTCATAGATAGGTATAACAAAGAACGTAAAGGAGGGTACAGCATTATGTACATTAGAGTCCTGTTGCAGTCATAAATGCCACTGGTTTTGAATGAAAACAGTTCATCTGCATGTATGACTATTTTGACATTGCACTTTTAAAGTATTTTTCACATACTTGGCAATAAAAGCCCATGAAATGCTTGTATATTTCATCAGCTGGAGTCCTAAAATAAGTCAGTCTGTCAAGCCTTACAAGCAGAACACTGGAGGTACAGGTTCTTAATTTATTAGTGACTTTATTAAATAACAAGTAATGAGTCCTTGCATTTTTACTAAAAGTGAGAGGTTCGATTTGCAGATATGATACACTGTGGGCAGGATTCTCGAAGGCTTGCACGGAGTGTAAGAGACGTGCAACACTCCATGCAAGCCTCGCGATCCAGAAACAGCCCTAAACTCCGTGTAAGAGACCAGCTAAAACGTCTCTTACACGGACTGGGCGTGGACATGCTAAATACTTCACTTGCATCTGAAAGGTAAGCAAATGAGGTATATTAGCGATCCACGAAGCAGAAACCAGTCCGTGTAGGAGACGTTTTAGCTGCAGAAATGTACTCAGTTGACAACTGAGTACATTTCTGCAAAATCCACAATGGAGCGATGTCAGCTCCAAAAAAAGGTGGCATATGATTCAGGCAGCATGCCAATGGCCAAATATGTGGCCATTGGCAAGATAACCCGATGCAAAAATATTAAAAATATAATGTTTAAACCCAGCGCAGCCCCGCGCAAACGGGCTGTGCTGTATAAAACCATAAAAAAGAAGGTTATAAACCCACAAATGTGGGTTTCATGCAATACATGGAATGACAATGTAGGGACCAGCAGACCAAAACCAACATGGCCACCGTGTAGTGGTTGCTAAGGGGGGAAGCTGAGTCTAAGACATGTAACTAAGCATTAGTAGGCAATCCCATGTAAATGAGGGTTAGGATACTGAATCCCACTGTCACATAGCAAATGAGCACATTCTGAGTAGTGTAAGAGATACATAAGGGGGAGGAATAGAGTAGGAGATAGGTGACATCACAGGGGGGAATGGTAGAAAGAAATGCAGTTCATTGGAGGCCAGTGTAACATGACAGATGACAGGCACAGATCATGGAAAGAGGTGTGCCACTAGATAAGTCATGGAAAGTCAAGGAATGGAAGGTGTACACTGTTACCTACACCAAAGTTTCTTGCTGGCCGTGCATGCGCACGTGTGCACGCCATGAAGCGCGAGTAAGGCAGTGTGCGCATGTGTAAGGCAGTGTGAGCATGTGGGAGCATGTTGGGAGATGTTTAACACTGTTTGCGCGGGTGTGCGCGTGTGTAAGGCAGTCTGAGTATGCTGGAGGCTGTTGGCAGACGTGTAACAGTGTTTGCGCGGGTGTACGCGCGTTTTAACCCGAATAAGTAGATTCTGAACCGTGTAAGCACGTGTGCGCGCGTGTAAGCCACTGTGAGCATGTTTCAGATAGTATGCACGTTGCTCCCCCCTGAGGAAACAGAAAGGAAAAAGGAAGCAACAGAATTAATAGGAAGCTAGCAGGGATAACTGCTGAAGCTAGCAGGTGAAAACAATTAGAAGCAGGCAATTACACAGGCAGAATAGTAGCCCAGCCCAGCACTTAAAACTCTGAAAACAGTAGTGCAGAATGTTTCCATTAAGAGACACTGCAAGACAGGAGTAAGCTAATAGAAGTGAAAACTGAAAAAGCTTCACTCAGAGCAGAAATGTTAGGGGCTGCAATAGCTGTCATAATGAGACATAGGTGACTTGCTGAGGGTGGTGACAATGCAGATGGTGCCAGACAACCCACAGTGAGGAGACGGAGAAGAGTGTACAGGCCCAGGGTCACCTACCACGGGTTACATGAGCTGGAGATAGTAGAGCGCTATAGTGTGGACAGAGAGCTCCTGCAGCAGATTGTTGAGCTGTGCAGGCCACGCCTCACACACAGAACCAACAGAGGGGAACCCATCCCAGTGGAAACCAAGGTATGTGTTGGCCTAAGAATACTAGCAACAGGTACCTTCCAGAGACCAACTGGCGATATGATGGGGATATCACAGGCATCAGCCTCCAGGGTACTACATCAGTTCCTGGATGCCATGTCAGCACATGTCGGTGATCATGTATATTTCCCCAATGCCCGTGAGGTATTGGCCAGCAATATGCATCTCTTCCAGCAAATAGCGGAATACCCTGAGGTACTGGGTGCTATAGACTGCACGCACATACGCATCAAAGCACCAGCAGGTGAGCAGGGTAGGGCCTACATTAACAGCAAGGGCTTCCCCTCCATCAACTGCCAGGTCATGTGTGATGCCCAGGGCATAATAATGAATGTGTGTGCTGGCTGCCCTGGGAGTTATCACGATTCCCACATCTGGCATTTGACGCAGCTGTACCAGACATTTGCCAATGGGGACATCCCACACGGACACCTAGTGGGGGATGCAGGTTATGCACTGGAGCCGTGGCTGATGACACCCATCAGAAACGCACACACACCTGAACAGGAACGCAATAATGAGGCACACGCACAAACACGTAATGTGATAGAGCGTGTGTTTGGGCTGCTCAAGTCATGGTTCCAGTGTCTGGACACATCTGGTGGAGCCTTGCAGTACACACCAACTACATGTACCCAAATTGTCATGGTATGCGCTATGCTACATAATATGATCCTGCGAAAACAGCTGCAGCAGGACCAGCATAGGGCCGGGCCAAACAGCCCCCCACCATTGCCAAGGCCATCACAGGCAGAGCGTGACTTGGAGGAGGAACAACCTGAGCCTACCCCAGTAGGCAGAAGGAGGTGTGCCCAGTATGCCCTGGCCTTGGCAAAGAGGCAACGCATAGCACATACACTGGCACAGTAGGAACCCTGGGAATGATACCCCTCTCTGACTCACTCATATAGTAACAGGGATGCCTAACATGACACAACCTGCTCTCAAACATGTACAGGGAGTGTAGTATGTGCATCCAACAGAGGCAGCCCTGCAGCACCACCTGAGGCATGATTGCCATGTGTCAAGCAATGTAACACCATCTAGTATATGCAAACATGAAGACCCTGCCTAACATCTCACCCTCACCAAGCATGATGCCACACTATGAAGACAAGAAGATCAAGTACAATAATTGGCTGAAGTAATGCAGTCAGTCAAAGGGGAGCCAATGTGCCATAGGCTGGGAAGATATGCGGAGTTTGACATGATGCACCACCTGCTAGGGGTGGCATGCACCTAGCATGCCATGCCCCATGGATACTGGCAAATGCTGTCAATACCCACAACATGCCCTGAATAGGTAAGTCTCAAAACACAAACCCAACCTCATAGGTTCTACAAGGGATAGGAATCTAGATGTAATACTACCCCATGACAGATGTACAAACAGCAAGATGTGTGCAGTGTAAACGCACACAGTAAGGAGAATGTAGATACCAGTCCTGTAATAGAGAACTGGGCAAGGCTCACAGTAGCACCCTAGCACTACCAGGTCACACCTCATACTGTGCTGTACAGCCGCAAAACATGGAACAAGCTACAAAAGGAGGGTGACTAGCAAGAAATGGCAAGGATAACCACACCCCCATGTTGGTACCACAACAAGAAGCAGCATGGAATAGTCATGGTCAAATACCAATGGCTAAAACTGCCTTGCAGTAGATAGCCTGCTGCAGACCACTGTCCTAATACCAGGAACATCACCTGGCCTATGTCGGAATACATGAATATATCAAGCCCCCCAACCACATTATATTGCTTGACTGAAAATACCCAGACATACACTGGTAGCATCGTACTAGCACCAACACAGTAGGGGAAAATTACCCAGATTCCATGAACCAAAATGCCCAGGAACAATGTACTACCCCCACAAGAGGGGTAAGCATACCGGATGTGATAATCAGCAACATGTGTACTGGATGGCAGGATGAGAAGTGTACCCCTCACTGGTAAGACCAGACCATAGAGTAAGCACACTGGAAATACACACCCTGACCCCAGTCCCTGGCCAGAATACCACAGTGAAAAACATGTGTAAAGTATAGGTCGCAGCCCTCAAAACCGATGTTGAATCCACAAAAGGCCCTGTGCAAGTGCAGAATATGGGACACACCACAGAACATGTTATACAGGCATTCCATGAACACAGCCAGGAATGCTTGGAGTATGCAATCACAAATAACAACAACACACAATGCCATACACGCAGACATCTGGCATGCTGGGCTCCAGCCATTACCAAACCATGCAGGAGAATGAGGAAGATACCACATGATAGAGCAAACATAAAAAGGGACGTAATCACTGACCAGTAGTATGGCAACAACATATGTCCACACATACAATCCACTAAGTCCAGCCACAACAAGTATAACCTATGAATCCAGAGGCAATGTGACGCCAGTACCAAGTACACAGACAGCCACAACACCCCCGAATAAATACAAACATATGTGATAGATGCATCCATGTATCCAACGCAGAGGTTGAGCTCCAACAAGCCAGTACTGTCAACACTAGTCAGGAGGAGAAGGTAACCACATACACCACGAACCCAGTCCCACATAGACCTACCACAACTGTAAACCAAACACATAAACACAGACAAATATTCCCGGTGGCCTCAATTACAAACACACCACACCAACAGACGCCTCCAAAGTAGATCACAAGCAACCACAACCTTCAAACATAGCACATGCAACGAATAGTACGCAAAGCTGGTGTGCCAAACAGTCACAGGCCCGAAGGAGCAACAAATGCCTGATACAGTCATAATAGGTGTCAGTATAGGCAGAAACACAGCTGTCCCACTCACCAGACTGAACAAGGGAAAGGGTAGAGTAAGCTGCTTGTAGGTAGCCACAAAATGCCACGTAACACAAGTACGCAGGTCACCCCAAAGCAAGCAGAAATATGATGCACTCAATGTCCATGCTGGTGTGAATTACCTGAGATGTACCTCCCTGGTCAACAACAAATGAGACATGGATGGTCCCTCCGAGTATGTACCCCAGGGCGGGATGACACTGGCTGTGTGCAGCATCCAACCCTCACCAAGAATGATGCCACAGTACAAACACAGAATGCTCATGTTTAACAGCTGGCACAGTTACAGCTGTCAGTCCAAGAGGGTGTAATGTATGTCCACTGGGGATGTCAAGCATGACAAGCCATGCTGCTGTTACAGGGGTGGCTGTCAGCTGTTACCCATGTGCGTCTGGATACTGGATAAGGCCTTTGCCGCCTCCATAGAGCCGTATGTAGGCAAGGTCAAAAAGACTACCCACCACCCTAGAAAACATAAGTGGTAGGAAACATAAGGGTAATGCTGCCCAATGCCAGATGTGTAAACTGCAATATGCATGCCCCTGAGGCACTTCCCATTATGGAGAACATTGATGCCTGTCCAGTGACAGAAGCCTGCTGCAGGCCTAGTGATACCACACCAGCACTACTAGGTTATACCACATACCATGTGTTATGGCCCCAACACCTGCACCAAGACATCAAAGGAGGGGGAGTATCCATATGCAGCACAGACACCCATATAGCCAGGTAACTGACAATGCACAAAGCAGCGTACACCACCCATGTGCACATAACTGTAGTCAAAACTGCTGTACAGTCTGTAGCATGCGACAGACCACACTCTCACACACAAGAACCCCACCCAGACATCCGAAGACACTGGACAGTATGGATGTCCCACCAAATACCAGATAAGGTACACAAAGTGCCACATAGGTGTCAAACCATTATGTATGCAAGGAGTCATCAGGGACCTAGGGACACAGGTCGACATTAATCTGTCATGTGACAGCCACAATGCCAATGTGGCTATGAAGACTGTTGATACTGGACACCGTATCATGAAAGGATTCACACCAACATCAACAGGGGTCACTGTGCCGTTGTACTGTTCCCTTATCAGACCCATAATCTACTACAATGACTCATATGGGATGTACCATACGTGACACCTGCAGCAGTTCGGAAGACCTCATAGTTACCCCACCAACAGGGTAAAGGGTGCGAAATATATGTTATATGCTGCCTGGCTGTAGACACCCCAGCTGACTGCAGTCACACACTGCCTACACAGAGGCATTGTATGTCTGTTGTACCAGGCCATGTCCAACACAGGAGTAATGGACATGCCACACCACAGGAAATCAAAGCCATTGGAGCTGTGAGAGTCACAGATGTCAACCTCAACACATAATGAAATAAGATGTGCTGGAGGGACAGATACATAACCCATAGGCTCCCCACACCCAGAAACAGGATCCCAAGCCATGGAAGGCAGAGCCCCTCACTGACACCCCTCAACAGGAATATTGCCAAGTGGATGGATGACCGTACATGTATACTGGGGGTCCCCACTGTGTCACGACCAGACAGAGGCACAGTGAAGAACCTCATAAATGGCCATAATTGAACATAGCAAGGGGTGGCGAAAGACACACACACTCTAGCTAGGCTTACCAATGGCCTAGGGTGTCTAGCCTACTATGAACCCATGAACCTATGAAGATACAACACGTACAGGACACTAAGGATAATCACAAGGCTTACCCAACTGATGGTAGAAACCATGTTGGGCATCCACAGATATGCTCCAAATCACACAGATATTACAAACAACATACCAAACACACACACATATTGCTAACATACAACCTGTCAGGTGCAGTGCAAACACCCCGAGTGCAAAATACCTATCCCAGCAGATGGTCCCCTGACATTGCAGATGCTGAGGTAACAGCCATCATCTGCAAAGCAGAACACACAGCAGCAAAGGTATGTGATGGTGTCCTGTGCTGAGGCCAACATGGACCCCAAGAGTAATGGAATGCAAAATCACACTACTGGCCAAAGTCAGCCTTACCACAGGGTATGTACCCAAAGAGCAGTGTACAAAAACAGTGGTCCATCACAACAAAGGGGTTGCCTGAATGGATACTCCAAACTAACACCCCAGGATCCTGACAAGCTTGTTCTGCATAGCTATGGAAAGGATCAGTATGTACCGCAGACAGAAGGCTAATGTGGACCTACTGATACCGGACCTGACACACTGTGGCTGTTGTAACTGCAGAACCGGCCCCTAAACATGTCTGACACATTTGAAGCAGTCATTAAGGTCATTGATGATGGCTATGTGGTCCACACAGTGTAGCTGGACCATGCACATGCTTCTAGACCATACCGTACGTGTTCAGTATGGATATGTTCACCAGCTTAAATATACACCCCTATGTCAGTAGAGGGGTTGCAAAGCAGACCAAAGACAGAACTGACATGGTCATACATGCTGCATCCATGCCAGACTACAAAGCAGATATGAGTGGCATCCCACAAGGCCTGGTCTTGGCCCCCCCACCCCCGTTCTGTATACATGTCCCATAGGTATAGGCCAACATGGAAGGACTGTGACTGAGCATGTATGCAGAGGAGTACAAACAGCCCACCATATCCAACCCCCAGCTGACACAAGCAACCCACAAAAGGGCCACCTACAAACAAACAACTGTAGCCGTAGCCAAGTCAGCAAGCTAATCGCAGAAATTTGTATAGACAACAACTGTGGATATACAGTAAGTGCCCACATATTACCACACAGGTGTTAACCCATGAGGCACCTAACATGTAATGTGAGACCTGGGTACAGAAGGTGATAAATAACCTGCACTGGACAAACATGTGTCTGTAGTGTTCGCAGAAACATGTACCATATACCCACCCAAACATGAAGGCTGGCAGATGTAGATAAGGGGAACTCACTCTGGCTCTGCAGCCATCCTCCATCAGCATCACAACTGACTACAATAGCCCTGGTGGGATATACTGCAGCAGACACCTCCAACAACTGTAAAGTCCACAACAGTACCCCACCAGGGGTAGCAAACAGCCTGAACAGATGCCATGTGTTGCCTGGGTAAACAAACTGCAGCTCCACACACTGCCATCCTTCCCGGCTACAGGAAAGCTGTGCCTGATGTATGATGCCATGTCCAACCTGGAATGAATGAACATGTTGCACCTTGTACAATCTGAATGGCAGTGAGCTATGCACATGAGAGACCTGAACCCCAGCACTGACATACATAGGACAAGCTGTACAGAATGATCCATAACACAGAAGGCACCCCCACACTGCAGTAAACTCCTGGTACAGGTCAGCCAGAGTGCCACATATCGACACCCCTCAAGAGGCATCCTGATGAGTGTATGGGAGATGGTAGGCTACCCTGGGTATCACTGTTATGTCAGAGGTAGACAGATGCACAGTATACCAACCATGACATATGTAATGGCAAACTCCAGTTACAATGTGTGTCGAAGGACAAACACACCTTGTGACTACCATCAGCAATGGCCTACATAACATCGCTAGTGTTTGCCAATGTCCACCCATGTTGTGGAATACACTAGCAATCTTGGACGAGCCTGGTGTAGGTAGTCCATATCTGAACATATTGCAACATGGTCATATGTGCACAACTGGCCCCTACACAGTCTGTCGTGCTCACTATGAAGAAGTCAAGCAGTGATAGGACTAAAGCCCAGGATACTGTCCACTACAGTGAAATACTGAACCAGTACACTATACGGTACTACAGTGTTAGGTCATTATGAAAGTATGCTGAGAACTGTCTGCAAAGTATCCCATGCAATTCCTGCAGGCACAGTATAATCCTTGTTATGGCAGACACGAAGCAGTTGGCCAGTTAGTACACAACATGACACCCAACACACAATCATAAACATGTGATAATGACGAAGGTCACACACACCCAAATATGTGTTGGACTTCAAAGTGCAGCATATGGAAAGCTCACACTGGGCATGCTCGCACACTTTGATAAATGAGGCATATGTCAGACAACATGCCATGGAAATGCTGAACTGGGCATGCTCACACACTTAGGCCATATCTCCGTGTAGCAGTTGGTCACACATATCTGGTATTTGTATGTGTCAGTCCAGGAACCAACCACAACACAGCAATCAGCCCAGTGCACACAGTAAATGACCACAGGGACATACGTGATATAGTGGATCGCCGTCATATGCAAACATCTGCCACAGATACACAAGTTGGTCATAGGAACAGGGAATGCTATGGCAATAAAGACCTGTAAACAGTAGAACAGCACAACAAATATTGTGCATCCGACAATTGAACATATGGGTGTAGAGGTCAATACTAGGCTTCTTGCCCCAGGGAATGGCAGCTCAGCCAGAGTGTGCTTGGCATCTGCATCCCCAGGATAGTAGGCTACCGTGCCACTGTGAAGTAGGTCACAGAAGGCGACATGTGAGGCTAGTGAGCTGTGCCTCTGTCAAGCAGGGGCACCGTGGAGGTCTCAGGGATTGAATGTGCTAAGCCACAGCCATGTTGTCGGTGTGTGCTGTGAGAGGGTTGCTGAGGATCTCTGACAGTAGGTGTCCACCAATAACAGACTGAGGGGAGCCCTATCTGCATTCTCTGGACGATTCCACTGTCAACACTGTGTTGTAATGAGTATGTGTGAATGAAGTGCAGTGCTGGAACCGTCCACAGATGTCCTCCCTCTGTGGGCTACAGCTCTGCAATGTAGTAGGTCACTCTGTCTGTTGAACGGTGCATATATGGCCGTTGTACAGCTGACAGGTGTCTTGTTGTGGAGCAGTCATGGGTATATGTGGGATAGCATGACCAATGCAAACTGTACACATGCTCATAGGATGCAAGTGTCAAGGATTATGCTGAGTGGCCAGTATAGTCCTCCAGCATGGGTCCTCTGAAGTCACCCACCCCAGTCTACACAAGTGTAGAGTCTGCCTGTGCTAAACACAGTTTGTGTGCAGTGACAACCTTGCCTGGGGGTGGAGATGAGATATGGATGTCCAGGGAAAGGTGGACATGGGCAGGTATCAACAATGGTGGTCTACCTCTGGTGTGGAACAGTGAGTACCCACATTGCAGATGGACAGGTGCAATATGTATTCACCCATGTGGCTGTGGTGTGTGGTTCTGCCATAGCACATGGACCCACAAATTGTAGTGGCAGTAGGGTAAAGTGGTAGAGGCCTGAGTAGTTCTCACACACAATATGCCTGTACCTGATGTTAACAACTGGAATGGTGTATGTGAATACCTGCATATCCTGGCACTGTTCCCAGGGAAGCTAAGTGTGTGTCCTGGATGTAGGTGTGGTGTTCTGGACTGGTTGTGTTGTGTGTTACAGGTCCTGTGGTCCCAAAGCATGGTATAGAACATAACCTGCCAGTGCGATGTGCATATCTGACCCTGACGTAGGTGGCTGCAAATGCATATATATGCTATCCCCCACCTGACAGGTAGTACTACATCTACAAACCTCTGTGGAAATGAAGATGTCAGCACCCTAGAAATACTACAGGTGCAGAACAGATGCCCAGTAATTCGGATAGTGCGCTCTGCTAATGCGTCACCCTCAAGTGTCATAATATAGTTAGGTAGGGGTTCGAATCCTGCAAATGCTCAGTGTGTGGGTGAGTGGGGTTTGTGTGTGTGAAAGGCTGTGAGACGGAAATGTTCCTTTTGGCAACTGGGAGAACACACTACAGGATGCACACTCCCCTTTCTAGACACAGATGATGTCAGCACCCTATAAGTACAGCAGGAGAAGGGAAGCCTCCCAGTAATGCGAATAGCGCGCTCTGCTAATGCACCCATCTCAAGTGTCATAACATAGTTAGGTAGTGGTTTGAATGCTGCAAATGGCAAGTGTGTGTGTTTGGATGAGGGAGGTTATTGTGTGTGTGTGCAGATATGTATGAGGGAAATGTTCCTTTTGGCAACTGGGAGAACACACTACAGGATGCACACTCCCCTTTCTAAACACAGATGATGTCAGCACCCTATAAGTACAGCAGGAGAAGGGAAACCTCCCAGTAATGCGAATAACACGCTCCGCTAATGCATCCGTTTCAAGTGTCATAACATAGTTAGGTAGTGGTTTGAATCCTGCAAATGGCAAGTGTGTGTGTTTGGATGGGGGGGGTTATTGTGTGTGTGCAGATATGTATGAGGGAAATGTTCCTTTTGGCAACTGGGAGAACACACTACAGGATGCACACTCCCCTTTCTAAACACAGATGATGTCAGCACCCTATAAGTACAGCAGGAGAAGAAAATCCTTCCAGTAATGCAAATAGCGCGCTCCGCTAATGCATCGGTCTCAAATGTCATAACATAGTTAGGTAGTGGTTTGAATCCTGCAAATAGCAAGTGTGTGTGTTTGGATGAGGGGGGTTATTGTGTGTGTGCAGATATGTATAAGGGAAATGTTCCTTTTGGCAACTGGGAGAACACACTACAGGATGCACACTCCCCTTTCTAAACACAGATGATGTCAGCACCCTATAAGTACAGCAGGAGAAGAGAAGCCTTCCAGTAATGCGAATAGCACGCTCCGCTAATGCATCCGTCTCAAGTGTCATAACATAGTTAGGTAGTGGTTTGAATCCTGCAAATGGCAAGTGTGCATGTGTGTGGGGGTAGTAGGGTGTGTGTAAATGCAAGTATGAGGAAACAGATCCTTTCGGCAAATACTACAATACACCAGATGCTGCATACTCCCCCAGTAAACACAGGGGATGTCAGCACAGCCAAGCAGGGCTAGTTGGCTAGTAATGCTAATAGTGTGCTCTGCTACTGTGTCTATTACCATTGTCAGAGTACAGATAGGAATGTTTTGGTAACCCACAACTGTCACGTGTGGTTGTGTCACACAGTATTTGTACATAACAATGCATGCCATTGCCAAAACCAGCAATGGCATTGCACACATGATGTATGTGTGTGACACATACACATAAATACCTGTGACCTGCAGTAGTTACCATGTCTGACACATGCTTCGTGTGGATAAATGGTATTAGCAATGTATACCAATATGACTGTATCTTACTGTGCAGGGTCCGCACGTGGTATGTCCCTATACAGTGTGGGTGTCTATGGTGAAAGACCTACAGCAGGGGATACACATCTGGTCTGGGCCATATAGTGTACATGTAGCTGATGTACAGGTGCTGCATGTTCCCACCTGTTGTGGTAGTGGTAACATGTCATTCCACTGCAATTCGGTGACCACATGCTGTGAACTCTTCAACTAGAGTGTTGTAGCTACAGTAATGCTCACACACAATGTTCGGCTGGATGCAGTACGGCCTTATAAACACAGTTCATGAGACTGTCATATTGCCGGTGTTGTTATGGAGGATAGGTGGTCTTCCTGTGTATGTGAGGGTTGTGTGTGCCAGGCTATGAACCAGATGGCAGTCCGACACACTGTCAGCTGCACATGAGTAGGCCCTTATGGTTTGTGCTGTGCCAACAACCTGGAGGTGTGTGTATCTGTGTTACCTTGGGATACCACCCCCCTATCCATGTGTGTTACATGTGTAGGGGACGACAGGCATGGTATGGGGCATAACCTGTCAGTGATGAGTAACACCTGTGAGCCATGAATCATGCATCTGGTACTGCACAGACATTGCAGTTCACTGTGCTGAGGGCAGTGTCTGGTGCATGCATCCTCCGGTGTACACTGCTGTTGTTGTGTAGCAGCACTGTTAGTGTCCTAACCTGTGTGATACTCATGGAGGTCGTTATGTAAACCATGTCCTGCAGCATAAGGCAGTATGTGTGTACCAAGGAGCCTTGCCATTATACATCGGGCCATGGGTGTCACGTGCAAGATGATCTGTGCACATCAATGTGGCTTCCCTAGCATGTAAGCACACGTTGACAGCCAGTGGATACCCTATGAATGACATTGGAGACTGAGCATAATGTAGACATACAACACCCTTCCCACATATAGTGGTAGAATACCTGGTGAGGGTATGTTGGCAACCAACATCAGGCTCATACTGGCCTGTGCCACATGCTGAGAGATCCATTCTATGTTCCCTATCATGTAGTCCAGGGAGGTATGCCCCAGGCAGCCACACTGGCATGGTCAATGAGTGAGTCATATCAGTCCATGCCTCTGTCTGACCTGTATGCATGTGTGCTGTGGTGGACCATAGTGCCCCTGAGTCATATCACTGTGACCTTCACCAGATACAGCCTGTTGAGCGGGACCCTAGTGCAGCACACATGACAGGTACCTGACACGTCTGTAGCAGGTGTGTTGTGTAGCCCTACAGGCTGTGAGTGTGTGGCACAGGGGATGTGCGTGCCATGTGTGGCATGTGTTCTGTTCCGACGGGACATATGCCTGTGTGCCAGCTGCGGAGGTGTGTGATGCCCAGGCAGGCTGCTAGTCTGAGTCCCCACGTATGCCCCAGTGTGTTCAGCATGCTGTCAGTGTGTGTCAATGTCTGACTGGTATTGTCGTCACTGTAATATATTGTATTGATTTATTTATTTATCCTACATTTGTTGACTGGGATAGCCCAACTGGATGCATGTCCATTTCCAGGGGAGGCCCGTGGAGACAAGCTACGAGGGTAGCAGATACAGCATTACATAATACTAGCATTACATAGTACAAACAGATTATTTACAGAGATTACATAAGTAAGCAAGTCAAACATGTTCCACAGGTTAATGTTAGACCTGAGCACAAGCCAGGATTAAATTAAAATTACAAAGTAAAGTGGTTCACAGAAGTTACACATTCGAGTTAGCCAGGCTTGATACATTGACATAGCCAGTTACATGACAAATGTTGTTTGAGTCTACTGTTAAATGACCTGAGGTGGACAGTAGGGTAATATCAGCTGGAAGTGAGTTCCAGGATCTAATTACAGGGTTTGCAAAGAGAGAATCACCAGCTGTGTTATTAAACTTGCTAGTCTGAAGTAGTACTTTGTTAGAGGATCGAAGCGGTCTAGGATTGTTATAGGGGGTGATAATAATTGAAGTGCAGGAGTATTGTCTGGATTATAGAGGATTTAATAGGCCATAATCGGTTGGTTATACTGTATTAGGCTGGGTATTGCAAGCCAACCAAGTTGATTTAGATTGATGCAATGATGTGTCCTAAAAGGCGGGCCAGTGGCAAACCTGGAAATGTGGTTGTAGCAAATTGAGTGCTTGTTAAGGACAGTCTTGTTCATATTTGAGAGTAGAGGGGATGCATACAGAAGGGTTGAAACAAGGTGTGAGCGAGCTATGGCACCTTTAGCTGGAGGGGCTAGGAAGGCTCTAATTCTGTAAAGTTACCCTAGCTTTCTATTGATGGCTTTGCTAATCTGGTTAACATGTATGTCACATATGAGGTTATTGTTTATGATGACACCTAATAGTTTTGGAGATGGGTCAGGGGAGATTATTGTGCCATCAGTTGATGTTATGGTAACGGTGAAAGTGGTAGACCTACGTGTTTGTGGAATAACAGCAGTTTAGTTTGATTGGGATTTAGGATCAGACGATGTTCAGAAAGCCAGTTTGCTATTGTATTAAAGGTGGTCTGGGTAGCTGACCATAACTCTACTGGAGATGTGGCTGAGCAGATCAGAGTAGAGTATACAGCATATTGGATACAGCTGACTTTTGGGATGACAGTATAATGGTCGTTAATGACGATGGAGGACAGCAAGGGCCTTAGGATAGAGCCTTGTGGTACTCTGAGGGTGTTAGGTAGAAGGTTAGAGAGTTTGTTCTGCCAGAGGCCAGCCTGCTGTCGAACATGCAGGTAGGATTGAAACCATTGGAAGGCTCCAGTATCTAGACAGTCTTTGCAGGGTGTGGAGTACAAGTTGGTGATCAACCATATCGTATGCCTTTGAATTATCCAGAAGGAGGGCTGTGGATATATAATTAATGTTGCAAGTATGGCTTATGGTGTTAGTAAAGGCTAGGAGGCCTGACGTAATGCTGTGATGAGGACGTAAGCCATGCTGAGTGTCTGCCATAATGCGAGTTTGGATTAGGTGGTGCATGACTTGTCTATGACGAAAGTTCCCATAATCTCTGCAAGTGGAGAGAGTATAGCTATTGGCCTATAATTGGAGACTTCAGTAGAGCTGCCTCCTGTGTGAAGTGGGATTACATATGACATTTTCCAGATGGTGGGAAAGTTAGATTCTAACATGGTTCCTTTGATTACCTTTGAGACGGGGTAAGCAATAGCATCATCTGGTTTTGATAGGTACTCAGCAGGGAGTTGATCAGCAGAAAGTGTAGTGGGTTTCACTGTTACAATCAAGGTACGGAGAAGTGAAGTGGCGACTGGTTGGCAGCTGGACGCAAGTAGTTTTCTAGGGGTGCTGCTTTCAGGACCAGGGGAGCTAGGAGGTAGATGGCTAGCTAGGGCCTGCAATGTCTCAGTAAAGGACTGGTCAAAGCTATCAGGAACGTCTTCAGGGGTATTATCAATAGTAGCAACAGGGATTAGGGTTGGCGTTTGTCCTGGACGTAGTATATATGACATGCCACCTGACACGGTATAGCATTACTGGGTTCAGAGAGACCAGTCCCCAGATTGGCTGTGTGGTGGCATCCCACACATGTGTTGTACGTTCCTGGCCAAGGGTGATGGCTGACTGCATACATGTGGCAGCTGTGACAATGACACATGACTCACATAAACCATGACTGGACCATAGAGGCGATTCACAGGTTACCTTTGCACATGCCACCCTAGTAGTGTGATTGCCATGGTGAGTACCAACACATATGGCCAATGGGGAACAACATACTGAAGGTGTGTATGTGTGGGTGGACTGCCACTGTTACTTAGCACTGACATATATGACTGCACACGTGGGTAAATGCCAGGTAAGACGTGTGCAATGTGTCACAGGCAACGTACATGCGTACAGGACAGACAGTGATGTTCTGTCATGTGTAAAGTTGACATACATATGGTACGCTATGCAGATGTCACTAGCAGTCTACAGAAGCACTGTAACTCTGCACTGCAGGTGTAAGCAGTGTTCCAGGGGACCCCAAGCAAACATGCATGCAAACAAAGCTACAGTAAACAGGGCTGGAAGTAGTGCATTGTACAACAAAGAAGGGGTAACAATAACAGTAAGTAACAATGCAAATATGTAGGCACTATCAACATGTACCCAGGAATACACAGCGCAGATGCCCATGGTAGAACTGATATTATGTCATAGTTATTTGTGATTTGGTTTACATTGGTACTGCACACATATCTACATGCGTGAACATCCACATGGCATAGTCGTTGTGGGCAACTTGACACCATTACTGTACATGTCCACCATTGCATATCACTACTTGCGTTAGCTTTCCCCCTGTGCTACCCATGTATGAGGCTATCTGTTGACAACCTTACCACTGGCATGCAATTATGTGCAGCTGTTATACTTTGGTATGTACTATGGGTGCAGATAACAATTCAGGGCATTCATACAGTTACTGCAGCAGACATGCTGGGATAAACACACAGTCATAGCAGCACACTGTACTGTTACCAACATGATACTACTAATACACTTCTATGTAGTCACCCTGTGCATCAGCAACATGTTTACCTTTTCCCGCAGTGATGTTGGAGATTGCAGGAGGTGGCACAGTGTCATCATATGCACAGTGTGTGGATTAGGTATGCCTGAGTCAGCCACTGATACCACCAATTGACATGTGTGTGTATGTGTGTTGGTGAGGGGCAGCAGTACAGGGTGGGGCAGTGTTGGTGCAGTGTGTGCGTGTATGTGGTTGCCCTAAGTGTTAACATTTCGCATGTGTGTATGCACGCACACAGTTCCACCTCATGGCTGCCATATACAGGGGTTTGTGGACAGCCACAGACTGCACCTGGCAGGCCATACAGATCAGTGTCTGTGTGCATGGACACAGTACCTGTGCCTGGCAGGGGTGCTACGGACCGTATCCAGTACAAAGCCGGACTGGGTACTGTCATCAGAAGCGGGGGTGTGTTGACTGGACACATGTCCCTGTTGGGACTGTCCAGAGCCACGTGCACGTGGTCTCCTGGAGCATTCCGATGACAGCACAGACCCAGCATTGCTGGGGCTGCTGCTGGCACTATGGGGGCGTGCACAAGCCTGTTGTCGTCCGCGCCGACTGCCAGCTGCTGCCGCTGCCGGCATATGGCCACGTCGATGCCGCAAATGCCCCCCATTGCCCTGGCTCATGGACATCTGGTTGTGGAACTGCTGTAATATGTCTCCACAACATCTGTCTATGACATCGGTGAAGTTACGGATAGCATCCGCAAAGTCACGCATACTGTCTGTCATGGCTGTGCGACATGCTCTGAGCTCCCTCAGACCCTGTCTGGTGTACCTTTCCATACGTGACTGAGCCTGCATGACAGTCCGAAACATAGCTGAGGTTGACAGACCTCTTTGGGCACGTCGGCCAGAGGCAGTACGCCCACGGATGCTCCCACGAGAACCCATGGGCAACTGTCTGTGTGGTACCATCGGAGGACCCTGCCTGTGGCTGCTGTGTGGGGACGCATGTGCCACAGGTACCACATTACCCTGGTCTATGCCCGCTGTATCCTGTCCATCACCTAGGGACAATGGTGACAAAGGATGTACAGGCAGGATGACTGTGCACAATGATGGGGTTGACAGCTGTGTACTGTCAATTGGCTGACCAATGGCAGACCCTAACACACCTTCCTGTACCATTACACATATATCATCATTACCAGTAGCCGTGGCACAGGATTCAGGTTCCCTGCTGCAGGTCACCAGAGCAGCCCCAGAACCTGTGGGATGAAGACAGGAAACACAGTTTACAGTCTCCAGACATTGTTACCAGTGATGCACTTATACACACATGCACACATGCACACATGGACACATGCACACAGGCACACGTGGACACATGCACACGTGGACACATGCACACATGCACACGTGGACACATGCACATGTGTTCACATGCACACATGCACACATGGTCACGTGTACACATGCACACATGCACACATGCACACATGCACACGTGGACACAGGCACACTTGCACACATGCACACATGCACACGTGGACACAGGGGCACATGCACACATGCACACGTGGACACAGGCACACATGCACAGATGCACACGTGGACACAGGCACACCTGCACACATGCACACATGGGCACAGGCACACCTGCACACATGCACACATGCACACCCTGCAGTATACACACAGAGCACTACTGAGTTACACTACTGTTACTAGCATTATCAGGACTATTATAGGTTATGTTAAACACACTCACCAGCATGGATGGCCTGTCTCGCTGTAACCCTGGAGGGACCTGCAGAAATGATGAGATTAATGTCAGTGGGCACATCTATGCCATTGATATTGCATATGATACAGTGTACAGAACAGTCAGGTGTACATATGGCATATTACCTGCACGCTCCATGTCGTGCTGCTGTGTGGAACCAGCCTCCATCATAATGCAGGTGTACTGCTGTTGGTGTTCCGGGGCTGGAGCCACAACACTTAGGAGTAGCCCCTCCAGTCTGGTGAGGGGGGGTGTGTGGCCACCCCACCTCCTGTGGCGACCTGTTGCCTGTGGATATCTGATGCACGCTGCCGGACACTTCAGATTAAATCACTGCAGTGATGTCGTACCTGCTCATATGTCCTGTTATGCGTGCCAATATCATTTACCCTATGGACAAGGTCTTGCCACAGTGCGGCCCTCTCCTGCTGATTCTGACTGGTGCGGGAAAACAGGAGGTCATACTCCCGCACCAGGCTCTGGTGGATCTCCTCATCTTCCTCCACAGAGTAGGCGGGGTTACGCTGTCGTGCCATCTCCCTGGAAGAGAACACAGACAGGATATCAGCAGACCATGTCAGCAATATATGGCACACATACTATACATGATACTCATGTGTAGTGATATACTACTCCTCCCATATGTTGCATGTGTGTGTGTCGTGGTGGATACACAGGTACATGGCCAGATATCAGTGCTCAGCCAACACCTGTGCAACAATACCTGCCACATTCCACACAATGTAGTAGCATGCCCCATTGGTCAGCACACACTGACAGGTGCAATGCACAACCTCACTCTGGGGGTTCATCCTAAGGTACTGTATGTGGGACACCGTCCACTACTGTGATGTGGACAGACGTTACTTGGCCTGGATATACATATCCCACCACTACCACCAGCACAGTAGACTACTTTGATATGTATGTGATTAGACAGTTATTCACTTGCTGGGACTGAGATGGTATTCATGCAGCACACTGGGCCAGTGGAAGCCACAAGCCACACTGCTGACCCCTTTGCAAATGCTTACCACGGACATGCCGCGGATTGCATGACACTTGCACACACATGTCTAACCCAGACCCTATGCACAGAGGTTAGGCATCCTGTCTGGTGGACCCCAGACAGAGGCAAATTGTATAACAATAGCAGGTGGCTACTGCAGGACAGAGCACATTCACATTAAGGGTAGGCATCTGTGGTCAGCACTGGTACTACACTACAGTCCGTCATAACAACAGCCACGGCCTACTCTGGGAGGGAAATGGACACAAACACCATGGATGACCACAAGGCCTTCTTCAGTTATGTTACACATATGGACCACATGCCTCAGATATGCTCTGTGTTAATCCACACCTACTTAACATTCACCAAACATACACATATTGGCAACAATCCTGCAGACATGTTCGGTGCACATATCCCCCCTCCTTCTCCCCCACCTTTGAAATATTTATCCCAGCTGGATGTAACCTCCCTATCATCTCACATGTCCAGGTGAGGGCCGCCCTCAGCAGAGGAGAACACACAGCATCACTGTGACCTTGTGGTCCCCCTGGATGTGTGCTACCGGCACTCTGAGAGGACATACCACCGCATGTAACACTGATAGTTTATCTTGGCTGTGCTACAGGATATGTACCTGGACAGTGGCATACAGCAACAGTGGTCCCACACCACTAAGGGGGCACCTCGACTGACCCTGGCAATTACCACATCATATGCATAACGGGCCTGGTCTGCTAAGCTATGGAATTATGTAGTATGGGATGCATATGTAGTGACATCAGGTACCTGCAGACACTTGTTCCCAGCCAGTGTGCCTTTGGGATGGGCTGATCCTGACTTTTGGGCCTGGCTGACATTTCAAAGCAGTCACTACAGCCATTGCTGGGCCAACGCACAGACACATGCTGCCAGGATCCTGGCCTATGACTGCTTGACATGTGATGTATGGTCATCCCCTTTTGGTGGAACTACGTACACACAACATATCACATGGACATACCTATGGATACAGACCTATGACACATTTGGAGGGTTCACAGTATGCGCACTATTAACCTGCTACTTTGCATTACCTCTGTTTGTCACAGCTGGTTGCATTACCACAGCTTCTGCTTGCTGCTGCTACTGTCAGTGCTGACAGCTTCAGGTTACAGAGTCACAGTGTCTGTTTTTTTTTTTTGTTGCTCTCTCTCTCTCTCTCTCTCTCTCACTTCTCGCTCTCCCTCTGTCTGCTTACAGACAATGCAATGAATGTATTGCATGTGGGGAGTGTTAGCACTGGATGCTTTTGTAGGTATCTGCATAGGTCCATGTGATGGCCTCTGCACCAATTGTAAGCCAGCATTTGCTAATTGCATACAGCCAGTTGTGTACTGATTGCAGTTCTCACTGTGATTTCAGGTCAGTGCTATAAAAGGGTATGTGGGATAGGCGTTGCCCTTTCAGATTGTGAGGGCGGGGACCATGCTGGTATGCTGTGGACAGTGTTCTGTGACTGTTAAGGTTAGTATCTCTCTCATGCTTCAGGCTGTGTTGTATATTCACAATTCTCCATTCCTCTCTCATGTTATATATATATATATATATATATATATATATATATATATATATATATATATGTACATATGCATACATATATCTATGTACTTTAACTGACCTTATTATCTACAGGCTGCCAACTAGCATGGCTGTTTCTGTTCACACACTACTATTATGGAAATCCAGTGGTTTTGACATTTATTTTAAATGACATGCTTTGTGTACTACACATCCTATATTCCCTTTACATTCATCCCTACTTTTACATGTTATATTTATTTTAGCACAATGTTTTTGTATAAGAGTCATGGCTTAGTGGTAGGTCGTACAGACTAGTGTTTCCAAGGTCCTGGGTTCGGGACTGACAGTGGGAGTTTTTTTTTCTTTTGAACTGAGTACAGGACCTATCAATCACAGTGACTAAGGCACTTTTAAGCAGTTGTAACCGGGCTAGCTGGTTTGCTGAGCTCACGCATGCACTGGCGGTTAGCTCACAAGACAGCCGCTTACAACCGCTAACGGTGCTTACTCTGGCACACCGCTATTTTCTTTGAAAGAAAAGAAAATGGGGAGACAGGAAAGTGGTGGAAAAGGGGTCACAAAGAGGGTAAGACAGTAGGGAAACAAGCTTGGGATGTGCAGGAGGGATGTAGGTAAGGCCCATAGCTGCCCATTTCTTCATCAGCAACAGCTGTGCATATGTATGTAATTTGGTGTGACATTTGAAACCTTCCACCCCTGAGAGAGGTGTCAGGACAACAATAATACTTGTTGTACAGCCAATTGTAATTGATAGGTTCCATGTCCAGCGGACATGTGTGTGGAATGGGCAGCTATGTATGGGGCGTAATTTTTGTGGGTACAGAGTGCCCTTTTTTTTTTTCAGGTAAGAGTGGTATGTCAGGTGAAGGAAGTCGGTACAGCTGGGGAGGTAGGTTGGGTAGGTAAACAGACAAGACAAACAAGACGCATACAGGGGTGGTGTATGACACGTGTGGGGGGGTTATACAATTGACGGGGACGGAGGTTTGGATATCCAGAGCCCATGAGCCCACAGATGGCAACAGTGGAACTGATATCCCCACCCATAGGCAGTTGCCACTGTTCCTTCACTGCCCAGGACGGGGCTGTGCTGGGGGCTGTGTAGGTGGGGCAACAGGCATGCCCGTTAGTTGCGCCACCCATGCCTAGAGCTGGCGTAGGGGCTCAAGGACGGAGTCCCGAATCTCCCTACGCACCACAGTCCGGACGCTACGGAGGGTGAGTGGTGGTTCTCCTCCGGCCACACTTGAAGAGGGGGGGCAAGCCCCATCCCCTGCAGTGCTTCCACCCACAGGTGGCACAGGGCCACCGGAGGAGGGTCCTCGGCACTAGTGCCAGGTGCACTCGCCAGCTGAGGTGGGAGAGGTGGGTCCGCTGGAACCCGCCTTCCCTGTTGTCCTATGTTTTGCATTATGTCATGACAGTTTGGGTTAGTGACATATAATACCATTCACAATTAGTTGTAACAGCATGCATTAGTATTCCCATTAACCAAACACCCAGATATTCACACCATTGAACAGCGTGCATAACACATGCATAATTTGAACAGAAATACACAGTCCAACAACATGCAGGGTTAATTGATGGCAACGGGCCATCAGGTGTGGATGTATGAACAGGGCAGATGCATCAACGGACATGCAAATATATATGACCCACCAGGACAAACGTCCAGGGGTGTTAATTGTGATTGCACATACCATTTTCACGTGGAATGGGTTATATGTGGTTATAGGGTGGGGTAAAGAAAGTAATATTAACACCTCGAGCTGGCATAGGGGCTCAAGGACAGAGTCCCGAATCTCCCTACGCACCACAGTCCGGACGCTACGGAGGGTGAGTGGTGGTTCTCCTCTGGCCACACTTGCAGAGGGGGGGCGAGCCCCATCCCCTGCAGCGCTTCCACCCGCAGGTGACACAGGGCCACCAGAGGAGGGTCCGGACTCGGCACTAGTGCCAGGTGCACTCGCCAGCTGAGGTGGGAGAGGTGGGTCCGCTGGAGCCCGCCTTCCCTGTCGTCCTATGTTTTGCATTATGTCATGACAGTTTGAGTTAGTGACATATAATACCATTCACAATTAGTTGTAACAGCATGCATTAGTATTCCCATTAACCAAACACCCAGATATTCACACCATTGAACAGCGTGCATAACACATGCATAATTTGAACAGAAATACACAGTCCAACAACATGCAGGGTTAATTGATGGCAACAGGCCATCAGGTGTGGATGTATGAACAGGGCAGATGCATCAACGGACATGCAAATATATATGACCCACCAGGACAAACGTCCAGGGGTGTTAATTGTGATTGCACATACCATTTTCACGTGGAATGGGTTATATGTGGTTATAGGGTGGGGTAAAGAAAGTAATATTAACACATTCGAATAACAATACATATGCTGTACATTTCTAATAGCTACAGTTATATACACACTACTGTTCTAACTACAGTTTCCTATATGATAACTATTTCACCTTGCTGATAGGACTGTTACTGCAACATCAATATACATTTTAGTGTTCTTCATACACATTCATATCTAGCTTTGTTCAGCTACATCATCTTGCTACTTTTGCTTTATATAGCTGTAGACAAGTGTGGATGTTTGGTATATCAGACAATCATCCTATCTGCGTATTTCAGACTGAGAGCAACATATCCGGATTTTGAGATACACATTCCACATGCAGCAACACTTTGAACATATTTCGCTGTTTGGTTTTGAATCTCACATGCATTTCATTCTGTCTTGACTGCAGTATACTTTATTCAGGGGTTATTAATACTGTATTGCTGGATTCATGACACTTTCTCACACTCTCTCACTTGCTTTCATTTTACTATTCAAGATGGTACTTCTAGGCTTTATTGACATGTTTTAACAGTAGTTATTACAATCCTTTCCAGCAGTCTCACTTCTGTCATGTTTCAGTATTTCCACAGGGATATATTTCACACATGTGATTTCATCATCTTCTGCAGCTATACTTTTCAGCCTGCTGCAGGTTGTGTACTATTTTCTTACAGGCAGGGCATTTTTATCTCAGAATATATGTTGGACAGTTTCATGTTTAGGTTACACTTACAGGCTGAAAACTCTTGTAATCAAGCAATACTTACATACACTTTCACACTGTTACTTGCAGATTTTATTCCTTACTGACTACACTGCACTCTTTTGCTGACTGTCATACTTTTATATTTCTTTACAGTTACTGGTAGTGGATTACTGACCTGCCTGGTGGCGCAACCGCACCAGCCTATCGCCATAGGCTCTGCGGTTCGCAGAACGGACACCTGCAGCTGTAATATAAATGAAGTAATATTGGAATACACATCTCCATAATATCAGCTAGTTTATTTTTTACATACATAATTAAATGTTACTTACTCAGTAGTGGGGCGTTGGGTGTTTGCCGGGCCTCCTGGATCCAAAGGTTCAGTTGGTCCTGCTTGCATCTCTTCAGGTCCGCATGGTGGTGACGGACCTGTTCACCAGTCCTTGGAATCCCTGTGGCACTGGTGAGATCATGAGCCAACCGGTCCCACGCCTCAGCCCTGTATGCTCCCCAGAGGACCTGGCCCTGCATGAGTTGGGCCTCATGATTGTGGACTAGGAGCCAGGCCATGTACCTGGACTCCTCAACACCCCACCTCTGTGCTCGAAAGCGACTACCCTCTCCTACTCCTGACATTCTGCCTGCAGGTCTGTTCTACAATCGTTTATGCTGTGTATTCCCGCCTATGGGGCTTATATAGTCCGTTTTTCCCACACATATCTGTGATTGGCCATTTTGGAATTGTATCAACTTCAGTAAACCTGCATTGTCATGCTCTAGTTTGTATTCATTCCTGTATATTAGCTATTATTGCATTTCTAGGTATTGCTGTCATGGCTTAGTGGTTCTGTACCTTGACTATGGTGTATAGTATCCTGGGTTCGAACCTGGCCACTGCTTTTTATTTTTCATGACTGTCTAGACATGCTGAGGGGTGTGTCTGTGTAAAGGCAGTTTTGATACGGCTTGCTCAACGTTGCCCGTCGGTTAGCTTGTTTGCGCGGTGCGCAGCTCCATGCAAACGGGGTATGCTGGTTTAAGCCTCATTTGGCTATCGGCACGCATATGATGCTCAGCTCAGTTAGGGGCACATAGATATAGCGTGTTAAACCACTGCTCAGCTACGGGCACTCATTTTGCACCAGTTAAAGCACTGCTCATCTACGGGCGGATGCACTCACCTTGTTAAACTGTAGCTCATCTATGGGCACATCTGGCATTTTTTATTCTTTTGTTACCTCACATTTCTTCAATATAAATGGGCTATTTCATTACATTTTACATAAGTTGTGGTTTTATGTCTACATATTTGTCAGGGACTTGTTTCCTGCTTATTTTGCGAAAAAAAAATTGGTGGTGTGGGGGCTCGAACCATGAGTGCCTGCTCTGCAGCCAGCATCTCTACCGCTACGCTATTGCTTCCTGGCTTATTTTGCATATTTAGTTCTTATATGCTTTCCCACTGACTGCTAACTGTAGCTGCGCTACGGGCACGCCCGCGCAAACGAGCGCACTCACGGTTAAACATCTTTACAATTTAAAAAAAAATTATAACATGTTCATTTATATTTATTTTATGTTCTTAGTCTGTGGGGGCATGTGTTGTGTTCTGTTTATTCACATTTCTGTGGGCTCTGTCGTGGGTGTTTCCTTTGGGTACTTTTCCTCTTCTCGGGGCATGTCCGCTTACAGGGCTCGGCCTATGGACACGCCCCCTACTGTCTTACACGGACCGTGTTGGCCTTCAGTGTGATTCAGCATGCTCTCATTAATATGCAGAGCATGCTGACATCACTCCATTTAACTGCAGCCTCCGTGTATGAGTTATAACTCTTACACGGAGGCTTTGTGAATCCTGCCCTATGTATATTACCTGCATGGGGTGAAATGTCTTTGCCACTGAACTGACAGACACAAAATTCATCAAAATCATATGACTGTTAGCATACAGTCCATTGACCATTAGTTGAAAAGTATGGTATACAGTGCATGAGCTCAGAATAGCACCCATTTTGTTCATGTACAGTATACAGTGAAGCAGGACAGTGATGTAGAATGGCAACCACAGTACAACAGTGTGCATATAATGACAGCCCATGAACCTTATAGTGTAACATCACCATATGCACTTGGGCAAGGGGAGATGGTGAGGAAAGGGCACAGAGCAAATATGCCTTCAATCCATGTAGCATTAATTTAGCACCATGTGGCAAGGGGTATGATAAAGAAAGCTAGCGGCTTACATCATGGCAGCCTCCTTAGAAAGGTCATGCACAAGTTTGGAAACTGTTGGAAGGAGGGTCAGATGAGGCAAATGCGGATTCTAATCAATGAACTTTACACATGCACATACATACACACACACACGCACACGTGCACATGCTTGCACACACACACACACACACACACACACACACACACACACACACACACACACACACACACACACACACACACACACACACACACGCATTGTGTGTTTGGTGATTCTTTTGTATCTTGGAAGTCCTGTTGCTTTGGACAGTTAGTAGAGTTCTATCTCTATGTTTTTTCATTGTGACAAATGAAACTTCTGTACATGATGTCATTGTTATTTTTGTTGCACAACTCTGTTGAATTATCTTGTGCACAACATTGACACTAGTGTACAGAAAAATATCCCCATTTTCAGTTGTAATACTCAGCTTTTTATGAATTGTTTCCTCCACAGTCTTGCCTTGCAAACTGCAAAGTTTACAATGCCATTGGTTTCAAATGTAACAATAAGGAATAATTGAAGTCATTACGAGAGCATAACTAAATATCAATAGAAAAAATAAAGACAGAAAGATAGATAGACCACTATTAAATGTTGATTTATTTTCTTCAGCAGTTTCTTGCTTTGTCTGCCAGAGGTACTAAAGGTCCTAGTGACTGATATAAGAACCATCATTTCCTGAATGCATTTTTTTCTTGCTGACATGGCACTCTTGCTAATAGGTGTTGGGGTCTTTACTATGGAATTATCTGCCCCATGCACAAGTGGCTGAGGAAACATGAAATAGCCCGGTTCATCTTTAATGCCCAGTTTCTTTGTGACCTTCCTATAATGCTGCTTGAATAGATAAAATATTCACCATGAAGCTGCAGTCGTGCAGCGGTAGCATTGTCACCTCACAGCAAGAGGTTCTCCCATTCGATTCTTGGCTGGAGCGCCTTCTGGTTGGAGTCTGCATGTCCTCCCCATGGTCGAGTGGTGTTCAGAAGACATGTGTGAATGGGTGTGCCTTCGTTGAAGGTTGGGCATCGGGCTGGCACCTCGGCACCATAAAAATTGACTGCCAATCATTAGCAGACCGGAGTTCCTCTGTGGCGGCCCCTAACCGGGAAAAGCCGAAAGAAAAACAACAATGTAGAATGCACAAACCTGTATGCAGGCTCCTTCCAATCAATCCACCATATAAAAGCAGGTGATACTCATATTTGCTAGTGCCCACAAAAATGAAGTTCGAAACAAGTTAAAAATTGTCTGACATATAATTGGGCCTGCCCTTGAACATGGAACTGTAAACATCTTTAGCATTTAGTTCTCAGGAGAATTGGACTTCTCTTACCTCATCCCTTTGTCATTTAATATACTCATTTTCACATCATCCTTACTCTTGTCTATCTTTCTTTAACATCTCTTGAATATTTACAAGTACCTGCATGCTTATTTTCTTATTCCCACCTCCAGTACCCCTTTCTCCTTCTATTCCTTTTCTTTTTTTTTTGCTTCTCATGTTTTCTTTCATTTTTTTCTCCTATTATTCCCGTGTCCTTTCTATTCTTATCTTCACCTTCTACTTTCATATATCCATCTGTCTTTTCTGAGTTACTTTATTCCTCTTTATTTTCTAACTATAATTTCTACATCTTTACATCCTAATTAATATTAATATTCCATATTATTATTATACCAACTCAGTATTATTGTTATATTTTGTCTGCTACTATTTCATGCTTTATAAAGTGTTTTTTTTTTATAAAATGTTATTGTTCATTAACTATTATTAATAACAGACGAGGGTTTTCTTCCTAGCATGTGTTAAAAATGGGCTTTGCTCATTTGAACTATCCCTCTCAACAAATGCAAAATAAAATAAGTAAAAAAGAAATAAATAAAAGTTCACAATGTGTTAAAGTGACACCTCACTAAATTAAATTCTCTAAACCGTGCTTGATCCCAAACTTCAGAGGTAGTATGTATAGACAGAAGAGACATATTCCTCCCCCTTATATTACATATAACATAAAAAGAGATATATAGCACCTGAGAACAGATTTTCTGTAGAACATCGCTGTCCCAGTTTTGTCACATTCCCTTTTTCTCCTACCCACATTTTCGTCCTTTCCTGCTGCATAATTTAATTTTCTTCTCTAATAGTCCTTTTCTGATGCATCTCTATTAAACCAGGATTGAGGGCTGGCATAATGGTTACTAGTGTTTTCCTAACAAACACAAAGTACAGAGTTTGACTCTCATCTTAGAGAAACAGGCTAGGCTTAAAATAGACCTCAGCTAGCCTAGTACTTACTCATGAATCACCCACCATCATAACTTCTAGTCATATCCCCATATTGCACCCACCATCATAACTTCTGGTCATATCCACATATTGCATCCACCACCATAACTTCTGGTCATATCCCCATATTGCACCTACCATCATAACTTCTGGTTATATCCCCATATTGCACCCACCATCATAACTTCTGGTCATATCCACATATTGCATCCACCATCATAACTTCTGGTCATATCCCCATATTGCACCCACCATCATAACTTCTGGTCATATCCCCATATTGCACCCACCATCATAACTTCTGGTCATATCCCCATATTGCACCCACCATCATAACTTCTGGTCATATCCCCATGTTACACCCACCATCATAACTTCTGGTCATATCCCCATATTGCACCCACCATCATAACTTCTGGTCATATCTCCATATTGCATCTCAAAGTACTTCTAATTACACTTAAACTTCCAGTCCTTTTCCTGTGTTTACCATCTGCCGCACAGCAATTCATATTGACAATGACTCTCCTGTTTCCTGTTGCCACACATTTTGTGTAAACTAGATCAAAGATGGTCTCCTTTATAAGTAGGACCCTTACCTTCTACTCAGATTTAACTTCCACCATACCTTCTACCAGTTCTTCCTTTCTCTCCTTATTTTTTGTGTGAGGTTATTTACCATTCTCATAAGTTTTCCTATATTTAATCTTTGTCCATCTTGTAATCCTGGAATGCAGCACTTGACATCATCCTTTCTTGAATCATGAGGTCTTCATACCATAGGTAGTGCCTTGGGATCTTCTGCTCCCCATTCAAGTCCTAAGATTTCCTGCCTGTGCCAGCCATTCCTCTTTTTCTTTAGACGTATCTTTTTACACAGTGTCATCACATGACAAATGTGCACTGTTATCCAACTTCTTTTGTTTCCATATTCCATTCTACACAATCCGAACCAAAGTAACATTGCATCCCAAGTACTTATCTTTTGCAGATGATCTTGCTTTTAATCCTGTATTAACAAAGCCTATTACTATAAGTGTAACAGACAGTTAACTCATTGCATTATGGGTGCTTTATCCTGTGCAGCTTAGCCCTGCCCTCCATTTACCATATGTTGCCTCATATTTTCTATTTCTGACTTAGTTCTTCCATTGCTGCCTTACTGTTAAATCTCTATCTGATTATTAGCATAACTGTAGACTTAATTGTTTGCACTGCAGTAGTTTGACCAACTGCATTACCAATGACCAAGTGAGCCATTCATTTTTGCCTTCTTACTAACTGTAGCGCTTATAGCACTCCATGCAGAGTATATCCTTTCCAGGTGTACTAGCATTTTGGTGATTCTTATTCCCAAAGCTGTAAAAGACTAAAGCAAAGGACAATGTGACAAGCATCCTCTAATGGTGATAAGTATCATCTCCCTACTGCTTATGTTGTCCCAAATTGTGGATGACAAAAGTGTTTGCAGACACACTGCCTCTGATAGCACTTCTGATTACTCATTTAACTTGTAAAGGTAAGTCTAGCCTATTTGTTATCCAGCAAATAACACTTATTTAGCACAAATCAAGCACCTTCCTTCACCAAATAATGGAGTTGGTCACTGGTCACTGTCAAATCACGTGCAGTTTGCTCCTCAGGTTCTTTGTTAATAAAAACTCAATCTTCTGTACTATATGCTGGGTAGAACCTTTATGTCACTGGAGCTCATTCATAGGTTGCTTTCTTTTTTTTTTTTTTTTTTTTGAATATATTCATCTCTCCTAGCATTCAACTCCATGCTTATAAAAAAGGGTCTCTGGGATGAAGTACCTGGCCCCGTCATGTATTCACACACACTCCTCTCTCTGCCTTGACCCTTCATACAATGAGGCCCAATAAATTCTTTAGCTGTTATTTACTTGCTTATTTCTCTTGGTTTTAATGAGAACAGGACTGACTGCACCTCCAGACAAGCCATTTTACTCCCAATCATTCTGCAGAGCTCTCCAGCCACATTGCTTTCAACTTTCCCTTGTTCACTTTCTTATTAACTACTATACTCAAGCTCCTATAGGTTAAGATTTCCATATCTCGGTTACTTTCATGATGGTCTGATATATTCTAATAAGATTTACATATGACAGCTTTGCCAGTATGCAGCAATCTGTTATGCCAGGCTTTTTGATTGCTGTTGATATATGTGCAACTGTACACCAGATTGATTGATTAAACCCATTATTGTGGGTGCTGAATACACCAACCACTATTTATTCTACTACTGCAATTGATGAGTATATATAGTTCTACTTGTAGAAAGAAAATAATGCATGAAAAGCTTCTAGAAACAAAAAGTATGAATTAGAGTCTGCTTTATCAGCTTGTGAGGAGAGCTGGGTAACATATTTAGTTAATATATTTACTTTACTAAGCAAGCTATTGCCATTCATTATGTGCATTGTCCTTAAAAGCTGATTTCCCCAAATTTTGCATTGCTTTGGAATACATTTATGAAATTAAAATTATTAGTATGGAATACATATTCATTAGATGGTAAAAGTGTAGGGTTTGATTAGTTAGGCTTCTGTGATATTATAAGTAATGACTGTTTAATGGTATGTTAGGATATGTGACTCGAATCTGATGAACTCTTTGATATTTGACAAAAGTGTTTTTCCTACTTTTTATTTTTGTAATAAAGTTGCTTTGTAGATGTAACTTAGTGTAGAATGGCACTATTTTCCATTTTTATTGCTTTGAAAGATCTACATGTAGAAGTCCTAACCTGTCTGAAGAAGAAATTATTTAAGAATTCCTCACTGAAATGATTATTTGTCATGTAGACTTTTTGTCAACATTTGACTTGTATATGGACTTCTTGAAAGCAATATGCATATAAAGTTACCCAATATTCTGCATGGTTTGTGTACTGCCACAAACTCTGTAATTTATAACTTACATTAAGTGCATGAAAAAATAAGTTTGACGTGTTACCTTGTGTCAACTCAGAATATGATTTCTTTTTTTTTTTCAATAATTTTTATTTTTGTTTTACATTTGCAAAAGCCATAACCATTCCATATTTACAGAATGACCATATTTGCATGTTATACATTGTGGATAAAGTAAAAACATGTAGGTCATACAACATATCTAATTACAATATATACAAAGATGCTTTCCCAATTAATGTCATTAGTCTAAAAACAGCACATACAAATGATACTTCATCCATAGTTAAGCTGTGTACTCGTGAGAATACTTCCAGTTCATAAGATATGGTGTACCTGGTGCTTTATGCTAATAAGATATTATAGGACTGTTCCCAGATTGCTCGGGCTTTCATATTTTTGTTTCTTTTGTCCAATATTATTTTATGTCCTAGTAGATGTTTAATAGCAGATTTCTTGAATTCCTCCCAAGAGATACTTACAGGATCGAACCATTTGCGAGCTATATATAGCTTCATTAATAAGAAAATCGTTATAAGTGGGTTAGCTTGTTTTCCTGAAATGTTGGCCGGGAGGATGTGTAAAAGAGTAAATTCCCATGTTAGTGTTGATGCTTGATACCCCCTTTTTTGCAGTTGTAACTTAAGGGTATTCCAAACACATTTACAACTCCAGAATATATGTGTTAGGTCTGCAATCTGGTCTTTACAGTGTGGACAGTATGGGGACTTAGTTGCATTGAATTTGTGAAGAATTGCTGGGGTGAAATAAGCATTATTATTAATCATGTGTTGCGTGTAAGAGAGTTTTTTAAGTGGAATAGTTTTCAATGTTAAGTTGATTGCCTTTTCTATTTTCTCCAGTAATTAGAGAAGAGAAGGTCTTTCTGGAATTTGATTTCCCCTATCATTTTGTATGACTTCGTTATTGCTTTCCTTGACATTAACATAGTCTTCCAAAGTAGGGTACAGTTTTCGATGTCACTTTTGAATATGGTAAGGTTTTGGAGGTAACTGGAAGACACCTCTTTCATTTGGCTTAAAATTATTATATATACTTTAGTTAAGTTTAGATTACTTCTTAATTCATGAATTGCGCTATTGAGGAATGGATAGATATCTTGGATTCTCTTATGTTTTAACTGAGGGAAGGAGTCTAGGTTTAGCATCTTGTTATTTATTTTTAAGTTAGGATTTTTATGGAAAGGTTGTAGTATTAACATAGCTTTCCCAAGGTTTAAGGAGTGAAAAAGTTTTTGTGTTATATTTATAGAATGTTTTAGTGGCTCTATTATGTTATAGGCTTGTAAATCTTTTTTATTTAAGAAGGGAAGTGCTTTGGGATTGATGTCTAGGGTTTTTATGTACCTATAGTATATTGTTACCCAGGTCGGTGAACCAGTCTTTGCCGAGGGGTCATACTCTGCTATTCTCAGTATTCTATTAGTGTTGATAATAGAGTAGTAGGTTCTAAAATCTGGCAAGTTCAGACCCCTTTTGTTCTTGGGAAGTGTTAGTTTTTGATAGGAGATTCTGGTCTTTCTAGGTTCCCATACAAATTTTGCTAGAAAGGTATGAATTTGTTTGAAGAATTTATTATGTATAGTTATCTGAGATGTCATAAATAGATATATTAATCTAGGTAGTATGTTCATTTTAATTATTGATACTTTAGACAAAAACGGTAGCTTAAGGTTATTCCATCTTTTACAATATTGTATTATGTTTTGCCATTTAAGAGTTACGTTATGTTGGTAGACTTCCTTGTTATTCTGAAAGAAAGTCATCCACAGGTATTTGGTTTCTTCTTTTATTTTTATTTTGTCTAAGAGAGGTATTAGGGAGATGAGTCTAGGTGGCCTTAAGGGGAATATATTAGTTTTATTAAGGTTTAATTTGTAGTTAGACATGTATGAGAATTGTTCAATTGTGTTTATTATTTTGGTCATGTCTGAACTTGGTGTAGTAAAGTATATGTTTAAATCATCTGCAAATGCTGAGAGATAAACTTTGAAGTTATGCATTAAGGGGGGATTATGATATGTATTTTGTTTAATATATAGAAATAGGGGTTCTAGGTAGAGGTTGAAAAGAAAGGGTGATAGCGGGCAGCCTTGTCTTGTTCCATTTTTTATTGAAATTCTGTTTGACCATGCTTTGTTTATATATAGGGATGTATATGGATTACTATAGAGAATTTGAATGATCTGTATAAAATTTTTAGGTATGTCAAAGTGAGGGAGTGTTTGCAGCAAGAATTCAAGATTAACCCTATCAAAAGCCTTGTGAGCATCTACTGCCATTGTGAAGATGTTGGTATTTCTCTGATTTGCAAAGGATATTAACGCTTCTAATGTTAGCGTGTTGTCACAGGTCTGTCTACATGGTGTAAACCCAGATTGTTCTGGAGAAATGATTTTCTCTATCACATTTTTAACTCTGTTTGTGAGTATTGAGGTCAGGATCTTGGTGTGTATATTTAGAAGAGAGATGGGTCTATAGCTATCTGGATTTTTAGGGTCCGCTTGGTCTTTTAATACAAAAATGGTTTTAGAGGCGTTAAAGTGAATATCATGCATGTTGTTATTTATTATATAGTTCAGCACGTGGTACAATAATTTGGCAACTAGTAGACTGAAGGATTTATAAAATTCTGAGGTAAGACCATCCGGTCCTGGGGCCTTGTGTGGTTTTAGATGTTTAATTGTTGTGGTTATCTCATTAATAGAAATGGGCTCCGTTAGTTTTTTTGTTGATCTAAATCTAGTTTAAGGAATTTTAGTTTTTGAAGAAAAAGATCCCTATCCTCCTTTGAGGCTTGTAGGGTTTGTTCTCCATATGTTTGAGTATATATTTGTTCAAATACTTTGATAATTTCCTCATTTCTTGTATAGTTTTTCCCTTGGTAATTTTCTTCTGCTATAACTGAGGTAGATTTTAGTTGAGCGATAATTCTGGCCAAGGCTCTGAAAGGAATTTGGGCTTCTTCTGCATAATCAGCCAACTGTCTTGTCTCATAAAAAGATAAATTTCTGTTCTCGAACATATATATGTCTCTTTGTAGTTTTAGGAGGTCCATTTCTGTTTGATTATTAGGGTTATTTATCAATTCTCTCTCACGTTGTTCTATTTTCTCCTTTATTTTATGTTCCTCTTTCAGTTGGATTTTTTTATAATAGTGCTGCTTTTTTAATGAAAGTTCCTCTGATTTGTGTTTTGGTCAATGCCCATTCTATATCCATTGATGTTTGGGAATTGAAGATATTTACAAGGGATGTTTTTAATATATCCTCAATCTCTTTTACTACATCTGTTTAGAAGAGCAGATTAGGATTTAATGACCAGTTATTAGCTCTATTGTTTAAAAACCTTTTTTTGTCCCAGTTGATACTCAGTGTAACTTTGGAATGATCCGACAGAACTCTAGTGTGTATGACTATTGTAGGGTCCATGTTAATGAGTATGTCTGAGATTAAAAGGAAGTCTTTTCTCGCCCACATTTTATGGCATTGGGGGTAGAATGTGTAATTCCCAGTTTTGTTATCTTTATCCTCATATTTAAAGGGTCATATAGTTTGAAGTCTTGTTTAAGTTCATTTAAAGCTATCGTAGCTTGTCTATTATGTGGTTTGGTTGGGTTCGATTTATCCTTTTCTGGGTTTTGATGTGTGTTCCAGTCACCACCAATTAGATAATGATCTTGCAGTTGGTTTAGAATTGGGTACAGTGACATGAAAAAGAGATGTCGGTTGCTACAAGGTGCATATACATTTAACACCATTATGGGTTTTGGAAATACCGTGTTAGTAAATGTTACATAGCACCACCTTCCCTCTTTGTCAGCCTTAGTTTCAAGTATTTTATCCTGAAAATTTTTTTAATTATTATGGCCACCCCAGCACTGTTAGTTTTGTCCCCAGAAGCTATAATTTGTCTTATCCACTTTTTTTTCCCAATATCTGTCCATTGCTCTGAAGTTAAATGCGTTTCTTGTATTAAGATGAGATTAGCTTTGGTTTTCAGGGCTAAATACAAAAATATTTTCCTTTTTTCTTTTGTTTGTAGTCCTTTAACATTCCACATTTCGATTTCCCCCATTTATGTGATAGATATGCTTGTTTTAACTGATCTGTATGTTAATTTAGATTTATGGTTTTTGTATGTGTTGTTATAGTGTGTCATTGGAAAGCATCTAACTATTTCTGTCCCTACACTGTGCCTACCCACTATACCCCTGGACCAGGAATAAATGGGGGAATACAATGTGATTTTAGTATGTGCTATAAGATTCCCACTAGTATTAAATTGTGTTTTTTCTTTACGTATAAGTTTGTGACATGGTATCCCTCTTATGTTACTAAATACAATACGGACAAAGCTTAACAGACTAGTTCTCTACAAAAAACACTGCTGCGTCATATCCCTAGTCTCAACCTTTAAACTATTATACCATTAGAGTGCAGCGGTTAAAGTACAAGACATACAGCTTATAAGTTTATGATCTATTCCTCCTAAAATTGCGTTTTTAAACAGCATGTTAATGATCAAATTCTTAATTAGATATGGCAAAATATACAACAATGTAATCTATATTTTTAAGCCAGACATGTCATATTTAAATGATCCTTCTCTGTATAGTTCTCTTACCTTCTCTCTTCTTATATATATAAATTACCCAGCTTCTGTGTTCAGGCATTCTTCTGTAGCAATCTATAACAAACTCAGATTACATTATTGGCATCTAAATAGAAGTGGGTATATGAGGGAAAAAAAAAGATTGCAAGCTTAGGCAGGTATATATACTGCTAAGACTTGCTTGTTTAGATATTTATAACTTCTGCAGTCAATTAGGCTATATTGATATTGTCATATAATGCCTCTCCTCTAAACTGCTTAAACTCTCATTCCTGCAGTTATTCCAGTTAAACATCATTATTTCAATCAAGAACCATTTACTAGGTCTGGTTCTACCAGACTCACATCCAGAAATGAAGACTGGATTCTTCATAATAAGCTTGTATTGGAGAATCAAAGTCACAATTTTGTTTTGGTAAAACAGTACCTTATTCTTCTGATTCTTCAAAGTCATGTTTGCAGGATTTACTAGTCATATTTCAGTCAGTTGTTGTCTTATTAATTGTTTTATGTCAATTTTTGTGATTTTGAGTCAGAAATCACTTCTTGGTCCTGCTGTACCTTCCTTTTAGGTCGTTTTAGTTTTATAGTGAAGATTTTGAGCTTGAAGGGGACTGTTTTAACATACCAGTTTCTTTGGAAATGGTGTCACCTTATATTATACGCATTGGAACCGACAGTTGAATTTTAGTTCCTTCCCGGTTTTCATTTCCTTTTCCTGTGTTCTTCGTGGCTCTCATCATTGATTTAAGGGCCTAGGCAGCAAGGGGAAGCTCTCAGGGTGTGTATCCCATCAAAACCACTCACAAATTGGTCTGATTTTTACTCAAGGGTCATTTTTAATTTCCAGGCATTTTATTTAGTTTCTGGAGGTGGAATCTGCTTGAAAACTGACATGAAAGTCTCTTTTGCTTCCTTGGGGTTAGCAATCATGTATTTAACATATTTTACATTGAAAATTAGAAGGTTTGGATATTTCATCTGGAACTTTATTTTCTTTTCTATCAGAAACTTGCAGTATGGAGATAGAAGTTACCTTTCCTGCCTTATCTGAATAGGTAGATATTGAGCAAAGGAAATTCCACTATTATTCCAGGTGAGTGGACTTTCTTCTTTGCTGCAAAGAGTATTTTATTTACATCTTGATAGTTTAAGATTTTGGCATACACAGTCTCAAGGATGACTGAGCTTCTCTCAGAGCTCTATGGGCTCTCCCTATTATTATTTGTTGTGTTGCTTCAGAATCATCTAGTAAAGATTTTAGTATGAGTTTGATAGTTGGTATTAGATCAATGTGTGACACAGTTTCAGGGATTCCCCTTATGATAATATTGTTTCTCCGAGCTCTTGCTTCTAAATCTATTATTTTTGCTTGTAAACTTTGCAGCTCTTTGTCATGGGAATCAGTTCTCTGAGATATAGAGAATAATTTTATTTCATTTTCTAATATTTTTGCTTCAGATTTTTCAATTCTGGTTAGAATTTCATTAAATGAGTCTCCAAATGTTTGAAACTGTGTGGATAAGTCCTGTATTGCTTGTTGAATGAGCAATAAAGCTGTTTGTATATCTTCCAGGCTAGCTGGCTGTTCTGACTTGGTTTTATTTGCAGGCTTGGAATTGTCAGATTGCTTATTTGTCCTCTGTCTTTTTGGAGTTGTGTCTTTGTCTGGTGAGGCTAGTATCGAGAATTTGGTTTTAGTTGTTAAAGTCTCCATATTATTTTCTTCTTTCGACATCTTGCTTTTAGGTAAGTTTTGCAGACTTTATGTATGACTGCAGGGCCACAGCACCACACGGCTACAGATGATTTCTAGAATCTTAGTTAATCCTTTTGTTTCAAAAGGAAGCTGTTGCTTTTTTTCCCCTTCTTTTGAATGCTGTTTGTTGTCTGGAATAGATATTCAGTCGTATTTATTTGTTTTTTAGTCTGCGCTGTCTTCTGGGTTTATTATAATCCAGGGTATTTCAGAGAGCCAGGTGATTGTAGTGCTCACAGAGCAACGGCCATCTTGAACTCCTCCAGAATATGATTTCTGACCACCTGTTTATTTTAGACAGGATTTCTGGCACAGTTTGTCCCATCATGCTTTACTAGATGCAGCTTAGTTTATGCCTTTATTTATCTGCTTTTTGCTTGTTTGTATGTTTAATATATTTATTTAAATTTGTTAGCCTAGAAAGAACATTGGTTAGCAATGACCAATTTCAGACTTATCTCAGGAACATGCTGGGAAAGCATTGTTGTTCCATTTACATAGAGAATATTTTAATTATCAAAGACAGCTAAACATGCAACGTGGGTCCTAAATATGTATTATGTCTATAAGACTCAGTGAGGTAAAAAGTTATGTACATACTTACAAAAATTAATATCCATAACCAAGATATGAGTGACAGGATGGGAATATGTGGTATAGATCATACATATTCATAGGTGTCCTGCTGTCTTGGCAGAGCACGGACATCAAACCTACAGCAAAGATTGTTGGTACTAGATTTGCAGTTGTTGATGTTAGTTTATGTTTGGAATATAAAACATATGTTTCATTGATGTTTTGAGTAGTATGCTCAGTGTTTGAAAACTGATGGTGTTGTGGTAATTAATAGTGGGAACAAGAACTTTGAGTTTGAGTTATGAGATATCAGAAGGGTTGTTGGCAATAATAAGGCCTAGGAGAGAGTGGTGAGAGGAGTGAAGGTTTTGGCATGTATGGCATTGCACTAGTTGGGGGAAATTAAGGTCAGCCAGAAATCCAGGGTATCACTGTATAGAGGGTCCAGAAAGTTAAGGTTAAAGTCAGTAATAATAATAAGAGTTTTGAATTTTATTGGAAGAGATATAATATCATTTATAACAGTTCAAAACTAAGGGCACTAATTTGATCAAGATTATTTCATAGACATTCTGAACTAATTAAACGGGAGGTAAGTTAGACTATGAATATTGATTTGAGAGATGGAGGTATTGGGGGAATGTGGAAAGGGTTGTGCTCTATGTTTGCATAGGAGTAAGTTTAAAGAAGAATGCTTCTGAATGAGTACAACAATGTGGATTTGAATTGTTTATGATAACTTGCACTGACTCATGGGTGATCTACAAGCAGATTGTGATGTATTAAGTGGCCAAAAGTAGGTAAAAATGCAATTAATCATGCACTGTTATAATGAGTCCCCAAATCACTGCTGGAAAAAGCTCATAAGATTTCCAAAGCCAACATTTCAGTATGTCAGACACGGGTGTGGCACTGATACTAGTATTTCAAATTTGGTTCCATGGGCATTGGAAACAAAACTAGAGGAAGTTCTTGTTCCTACCATTCCCCTTTCTCTGAGTTTCTATGATCTATATGTTTCTATGACCTCAGTGCAAGTATTATATCTATATATATATATATATATATATATATGTGTGTGTGTGTGTGTGTGTGTGTGTGTGTATGTGTGTGTTTGTGAGTGTGTGTTTATATATGTATATATAGATAGATATAGACATGTATAGATAGCTGCAGATACAGATATATATGTATTTACATATATATGCATATATATTTATATATGGGTCCTGGTCTGAAAATCAAAAGTATGGTTAAGCCAAACATACTTGAGCGAATTCACTTTGGCGAAAGTGCATTTTATCGAAAATGCTTTTGCAAAAAAAAAAAAAAAACACAGTTTGCATGTATATTTAGTTGTATATGAACATTTAGTGTTTATTGTACAACTAAGTAAACTGTTGCTTAGATTGCATAGGCGCTGGAAGCTGTTAAAGACTGGGGGTTAGAGGGTGACAGGGACACTTAGTGAAATAAAAAGGGTCATTTTTTTATAACTATTTGCTACTCCAACATAGGTTCACTTGGAGGACATTTTAAGTATAGCCAATTCCCTTTTGGTGCTTGAATTAACATTTTCTGATTGGGCTTAGCTATCCCCATGGCTGATAATTGTATATTAGCCCTAGTGAGAACAACTGTGATTATACCATAGATAATTTGAAGGGGCCATGTAAGGGATGCAGCATTTAGGAACTGCCTCTATCCGTTAGTGGCATGAGGGGAAATCCTGGAGTACATTTTCTATTACCCATCCTTAGATCCAAGTTGCATTTGAATATGGATGAATGATCTTTGCTTTATTTTTATGGATAGTCTGTTCAGGAACAGTGGTAGCCTCTGTGGTATAGATCCATCTCTCCACAACATTCAGTTTAGATACCTGGGCTGAGTATTTCTGATGCCATTTGACTTGCTGATGTTCAGTAGGTCCATCTGTATTATGTCAGAGGATGCTTTGTATGCCAGACATGTCACCTCTAAGCACTCTGTAGGATACTGAGTATAGTAATAAATCTTTGAGGTGGTCCATGCAAGACCTATTGTTTAGGACTTGTATCCTTTTAGTAAGGTATCTCTGAAGGTATTCCAATTGTTGCATGGGACTGGACAGATACATGCCAAAGTGGGCATTATACAAAATGATTGACATAATGAGAGCTTTGTAAAGGGGACAACAACATCTCTAGATCTAGTCACAATCAATTTGTTTATAAGCTGTGCAATATAGAAAGGCTTTCTTATGACTCTGGGCACATGTTGGTCAAAAGTTAGGTCACTGTACACACACTTTCCCAAATGCCAGACAATTGGATCAGTTCTCAGAGGACATTGTCGTGATTTTGACACCAGTTATTATTTGGGACAAACCTTCCTGCAGGATGGTTAAGTCATTTGGGGATTCAATAACGTCTCTTAGCTTGCAGTCATCTCAAACTTAGCTGGCCAAAGCTCTTTGGTATTAACTTTTACTTTTGAGATGTATATGCCAAACATAAAAAGTCTCAGCACCGAACCCTGGGGGACACCATTGGTGACTGGTGTCTTCACCTGTTTTGATCTCCTGCATCCTGTGAGCCAAGTTGGCAATGCAGCTGGTGATGTAAGGGTTTGCTCCTACATTATTCATCTTTTGTACTATACCTGAGTAGGGGATTGTGTCAAAAGGCTTGGCCAGGTCAAGGTACTATGGTGTGAACTGTTTTACCTTCATCCATTGCTTTGGTAACGAGAGTAAAGCTTAAAATTTGCCCATGATTTTGAGCCTTTCACACTTTCCTCTGGGCTGTTTTCAAACACATTTTTAGGGCCATGGATACATGTATGCATTCCTTGATTAACCTTCTTGATTGTATTAAATTATATTCCTTGTATAATACAACACACTTGTTAGACTTAAGTTAGAGCACATTTTAAATTTATTGTTTAAACATTTTTCCAGTAGGCAATGAAACAAAAATGCATTAACCAATAATGACAAAACTGCCCTATTCAGAACATTTCCATCATAAAGGTCTACTTTCACACACAACTGCATTTTAAATGTATTGTTTGAAAATGTTTCCAGTAGGCAATGAAGCAAAATGTATGCACCAATAATGACAAAACTGCCCTATTCAGAACATTTCCATGATAAAAGTCTACTTCTACACACAATATATAAATACAGAATCACAGTAGAGTGTAAGCCATAGGCATGCTGCACAGCTTCTTGAAGTTATTTTCAATTGGGGGGGGGGGGGGCAAAAGGCCAAAAAACAGAGACACATTTTAAACATTGCATGTATAATTTTGGAAAGTTGCTTGCATAAAATGTTGTTACCACCATGCATTTCACTGCCAAGTATTGAACCCTATGCACTACAGTCAGAGTCACATACCGCTAAGCTAAACCAGCAGTTTCCTGAAAGACAGGAAGACAAACTTAAATGGCTATCATATCATTTAGTGAATTCAGTTCTCACTTCTCACTATAGCTCTCAACTTCTTAGCACAAAAATACAGAACAAAGCCAATAATGGGGGAATACAGCCCCAAAATAAGGACACATTTCAAATACTGATTTTATAACCTTATAAAATTGCTAGAATAAAAGGTTTTGTTTTACCAAACCATACATGCAGACAACAGTAAAGAAATACATACCAGATCGGTCGAGGACTGGGTTAACAACGACCGCCACCAGTACTGTTAGCCAATAGGGTGCTGGTGGAAATTGGGCTACTGTTGGCCGAAGGAGGAGAAGAGGGGGAAGGCATGCCCGAAGGCAGGTAAAGGCTAGGACTGTGATAGTGAGGGTCGGAACTTTGAATGTTGGCAATATGACTGGTATAGGGAGAGAGCTAGTTGATATGATGGACTGAAGGAAGGTTGGTATATTGTGTGTGCAAGAGACCAGATGGAAGGGGAGCAAGGCTAGGCGTATCGGAGGCGGTTTCAAATTGTTTTATCATGGTGTGGATGGGAGGAGAAATGGCATAGGCATTATCCTGAAGGAACAGTATTTTGAGAGTGTTTTGGAGGTGAAAAGAGTGTCAGACAGAGTGATGTTTATGAAGCTGGAAATTGATGGTGTAATGATAAATGTTGTTAGTGCATATGCTCCACAAGTTGGGTGTGTGATGGATGAGAAAGAAAAATTTTGGAGTGAGTTGGATGAAGTGGTGATGACTGTACCCAATGGTGAGAGACTGTTGAATGGAACAGATTTCAATGAGCATGTTGGTGAAGGGAACTGAGGGGATGAGGAAGTGATGGGTAGGTATGGTGTTAAGCAAAGGAATGCAGAAGGTCAGATGGTAGTGGATTTTGCGAAAAGGATGGACATGGCTGTGATGAATACATATTTTAACAAGAGGGAGTAGCATAGGGTGACATACAAGAGTGGAGGAAGATGCACACAGGTGGATTATATCTTATGTAGAAGGGCCAGTCTGAAGGAGATTGGAGACTGTAAAGTGGTGGCAGAGGAAAGTGTAGTTAGGCAGCATAGGATGGTGGTTTGTAGGATGACAATGGTGATCAAGAAGAGGAGGTGGCGAAGGCTAAGGATAAGGCGTATGAAGAGTTGTATGAAAGGTTGGACATTAAGGAGGGAGAAAAGGACCTGTACCAATTGGCTAGACAGAGAGACCGAGCTAGTAAAGATGTGCAGCAGGTAAGGGTGATAAAGGATAATGAGGGAAACATACTCACAAGTGAGGAGAGTGTGTTTAGCAGATGGAAAGAGTACTTTGAGGGGTTGATGAATGAAGAGAATGAGAGGGAGAGAAGGTTAGATTATGTTTGGATAGTGAATCATGAAGTGCAGTGGATTAGCAAGGAGGAAGTAAGGATAGCTATGAAGAGGATGAAGAATGGAAAGGCTGTTGGTCCAGATGACATACCTGTGGAAGCATGGAGATGTTTAGGTGAAATGGCAGTGGAGTTTTTAACTAGATTGTTTAATGAAATCTTGGAAAGTGAGAGGATGCCTGAGGAATGGAGAAAAAGTGTTTTGGTACCGATTTTTAAGAATAAGGGTGATGTGTAGAGCAGTAGTAACTACAGAGGGATTAAACTGATCAGTCACAGCATGAAGTTATGGGAAAGAGTAGTGGAAGCTAGGTTAAGAAGGGAGGTGATGATTAGTGATCAGCAGTATGGGTTCATGCCAGGAAAGAGCACTACAGATGTGATATTTGCTCTGAGAGTGTTGATGGAGAAGTACAGAGAAGGTCAGAAGGAGTTGCATTGTGTTTTTGTGGATTTAGAGAAAGCATATGACAGGGTGCCTAGAGAGGAGTTGTAGTATTGAGGAAGTCGGGAGTGTCAGAGAAGTATGGAGGAGTGGTACAGGATATGTATGAGGGTAGTGTGACAGCGGTGAGGTCTGCGGTGGGAGTGATGGATGCGTTTAAGGTGAAGGTGGGATTACATCAAAGATGAACTCTGAGCCCTTTCTTATTTGCAGTGGTGATGGACAGGTTGACAGACGAGATCAGACAGGAGTCCCCGTGGACTATGATGTTTGCAGATGACATTGTGATCAGTAGTGAGAGTAGGGAACAGGTGGATGAGACCCTGGAGAGGTGGAGATATGCTCTAGAGAGAAGAGGAATGAAGGTCAGCAGGACTAAGACAGAATATTTGTGTGTGAATGAGAGGGAGGATGGAGGAATGGTGAGGATGCAGGGAGTAGAGGTGGCAAAGGTGGATGAGTTTAAGTTCTTGGGATCAACAGTTCAGAGTAATGGTGAGGTTGGAAGAGAGGTGAAGAAGAGAGTACAGGCAGGATGGAGTGGGTGGAGAAGAGTGTCAGGAGTGATTTGTGACAGACAAGTACCAGTAAGAGTGAAAGGGAAGGTATACAAGAGGGTAGTGAGACCAGCTATGTTATATGGGTTGGAGACAGTGGCACTGACAAAAAGGCAGGAGTCAGAGCTTGACGTGGCAGAGTTGAAGATGTTAAGATTTGCACTGGGTGTGATGAGGATGGACAGGATTAGGAATAAGTATATTAGAGGATCAGCCCAGGTTGGAAGGTTTGGAGACAAATCCAGAGAGGCAAGATTATGTTGGTTTGGACATCTGCTGAGGAGGGATGCAGAGTATATTGGGAAAAAGATGCTAAGGATGAAGCTGCCAGGTAACAGGAAAAGAGGGAGGCCTAAGATAAAGTTTATGGATGTGGTGAGAGAGGACATGCAGGTGGTTGGTTTGACAGACCAAGATGCAGAGCACACGAAGAAATGGAAACAGTTGATCTGCTGTGGCGACCCCTAACGGGAGCAGCCAAAAGAAGAAGTTTTACCAAACCAGAAGAGGAACAGAACAAAAATGTGAGGCATAAATTCACAAGTGATGGTGGCTAGGGACTTTAGGCTCTTGCGTTTGAGCCTGAGTACTTCTAGCCACCAGATGTTGGGGGCATTTTCACACACATACACACACACACTTACTCTGATCCGGCAGGCTCCACTCTGCAATTACAGATGTGGCTCCACTCTGAATACTCCGTTTACAGTCCACAGATGCTGCTCGCAAACACCAGCCCGACATACACGCTGACAGCTTCTGAATAATCTGTTCCTGCTCGCAAACCAGACATATGAGCTGACGTCATCGCGGCAGCTTCTGAATAATCCTTTTTGCTCGCAAACTGACATCATTGCGGCAGTTGGGATGCGCGGAAAACAAAACTAATTGGGACAGAGGCTGCAAAAATGGTTCCGGTGCCCATGTTAGATCGCGGTACTGTAGTGCGATCTCAGAGTAAGGATATTAAAGTAGGGGGGTGTGGGGGGCTTGCCCCCCCTGCATAAATGTGAGTAGTGTTTTATTGTATGTATATATATATATATATATATATATATATATATATATATGTCCAAAGCAACAGGACTTCCAAGATACAAAAGAATCACCAAACGCACAATGTGTGTGTGTGTGTGTGTGTGTGTGTGTGTGTGTGTGTGTGTGTGTGTGTGTGTGTGTTTGTGTGTGTCCGTGCCTATGTCAGATGATCGAGTTTTTAGAAACTCGTAATTCATACGGTCAAGACCATATGACTGAATTTCCAAAAATTCGAACATCAAAAGAAAACACAAAACACCCCCCACAAAAATCTACCTGCACTCCCATACCTCCTGCAAATTATATATACCAACTCCAAGATCAGATTACAGCAAGGAAAAGGGAAAATTTCCCAATCTGCACTGTACCACAATCTCCACTCAAAAGGTACGGGTTTTCATAAACTCGATCATATGTTCTCAACCATATGAATTTTGAGTTTCTGAAAACTTGATCACCGGAGTGTTGAATTTCAAATCAGTGAGATGACAATGCTGAAACTTCACAGTGCAGAACTCCTGGAACATCGCAATTTCACTCCAGAAAACTAACCACTAGGCCACCATGGTGAACTTTGCCCTTTCTCCACTGTTGTGCAATCTTGGAGTTGGTATATTTAAGTAGTGTGAGTGTCATTTGCTTTCATTTGTAATGTTATCGTTGGTGGTCAAGTGGTTAGTTCTCTTCTAACCCTTTCCAATGAGGGTTACCTTTGTCTATGTGACCCTGCAGTTCATCTCTCTGTTTTTTCAATATATTTATTAAATATGACATTATAAAAGTGATGCAGGTATATATACAGCAATAAAATAAAACACGCATGCATTTCTTTAGTTTTTTTCATTCAGTACATTTTACCAATTTTCATTCGCTCCAACGTTTCATAATTTTTTAAATTCCTGACTTTTCTTAAACTCCATTCTTCCTCATAAACATTGTATGTATTATTCCAACAAATTCTATTCATTTCTTTGTAATTCATACCTTCCCTTTTCTAAATATCTCACTTCCAGTTCTTTAATCATCTTTCCAATATTCAGTACTTCAGTTACAGTTGGATTAGATTTATATTTCATTTTCTAGTAATTGCTTTTCTGGCAGCCAGTAGCATTAAACTTAGTAAGACCTTACTATATCAGGCAGTTCCAATCCTATGTCCCAACTCATAAGAATAATTTCCTTAGTTGCAACCATTTGCTACCTCAACATTTCTGGCAAAGCATTTTGTGGGGATTTTTTAAAATCTGCCACGTCTTTGCATCCCCTCACCCCAAAATGTTGCCATTGTTGTTTAGTCACCTAATCTTGAGATAGGCTTTATTCGATGTCATTAATGATATTGTTGATGTCCATTTTAATCATTCAGAGAACTAACTGTATGGTGTACATCTAACACACACATATCTATAAACACAAATTGGACAGCTCTACTGGCAAGATGACTAATAGGCTATTTGAAAGGCATTATATGGAGCAGCCATGTGCCGAATTCCAGAAGCCTAACACAATGGCCTGCACTGACTGCAGCAGAAGAAACCCACCAATTTAATATATAAATGAGATTCAGTGCAGAAGTAGCATATAGTAAGTGGCCTTCACTGAGCATTTAAATACACTGAAAAAATGCAGATGAATCAATACAACTATGAAGGTTAAAGGGCACAAACACAGTAAGCAAAATGTAACAGCTTAAAGGAAATAACAGTCCACACTGGAAATGTTATATTTATGTAAAATTAGACACAAATAAGTTGACGCTAAAAAATGTGTATTTCTGTTATATAAATGTGGTGAATCCATGAAATAAAGTTTGAATGTACAACTATACATTTTAAAATATATCATATAGAAGTACAGAGTTATATTTCATTTGTAGACTTATGGCTGTACAGAATATCAAATTACAGTGTAGCCTGTTGGTTAGCTGAGGACAAGAAATATCATCAGCATAGATTTATGCAGGTGTCTAAAAATAATATGGAGAGTGGAATATGTGGTGGGGGGGGTACATGCAATTCTCACACTCCAAGGAGTGAGGGGATAGGACAGTAGAAGAGTGGTGAGGTGAAAGGAAGGTGACACACATTAAAGAAGGGAAAGGAAGGCCAGATGGAGGGTCAGTGGACCTGTGTATTTTTTGGGTGGGAATAGGTCCTACTTTGTTTTGTTCTTTTTTGGACAGCAGGACTTGTGAGTTGTTGATAAATGGTAGGGGAGAACTCAGTTGGGAAAAACACATAACATAATGGACACCACAAAACAGGATCATAAAGTAGTGCACTAGAAATGGAAAGAATGTGACATGCATACAATAAATATACAGACAGCACAGGAGAGGGACAGGATGGCACCAAAAATACTGACAAGAGGGATACAACCTATGTATGGCTCACCGTTCCAACAAATGAATAGCAATGCACCAGTGTATATGTCATTGTTGTGGTGTTAACTGTGTGTGAGCATCTTAGTGGAGGATCAGGAATGAGTGCTGGCATAGTATGTAGAGCAATACCTATCCAAAAGGGATACCACAGCGCAGACACACATATATGTAACTTTACACATGCCCTTGGTGTGCAAATCTGGACAGATACACAAATGGCACAGGCTGCATATAATAAGGATACAGACACATGCTGGATCATAATGCTAAACATTAGGATAGAACTCCAAGCATAGAGATGAGAAAACAATTACCTTGCCACTAAACATAAGAAAAGGATGATAATCACTGACATATGGAGCAGCAGCTGATAAACTAGCAGCAAAATACATCAACTGCAGCAGACAGCCATCGCTGCAAAAAATAGGAAACTACTCATGCCCCCATAGATACTGATGATACTTAGGACCAAAATGGTTTGGGGTGTCTGGCTATGCTTGTAAGTGCCCTAGTAGTCATTAATCTAGTAACAACCACTGAAACTATGAACCTATGCCTTGGGCAGTGTCAATGGTGAAAAGGTAGCACACTTACCTTTGGTGTTGAAAGAACAAAAGGCTGAAACTTCTATTTGCATGGGGCTGGCAACAGTACAGTGCAGCATTAGGGTGATGCTGCACTTTTGAGTGAGTTGGTCTTTGAGACGTTAAACCAAGGTTACATCTACTTAAGTTGGTGGTAGTTCAGGTGTATGTAAAAGATCCCATAACATTTATTGAGAAGAGTAGGGCTCCTTTATTTGTATACAAAATAACTCTTATTTATAAAAAATGTACAAATATTTACAATTGTACAAATGTATAGATATACAAATCTGTTTACACACACATATGTTTACACAATCATACCAAAATGCCATTGCTATTAGCCCCCCCCTTTTTCTATAATCACCATTTGATTTTACTTAATATTGTTGCTTAAATCCATTTACCATTAAACATAATTTCATTCATTCTTTTATTCTATATAACCCATATAACATAGAATAACTTTTTATCTATTATTTTAACATATTTACTTCTACTCTTATAATATCCATATTTAGTCATATCCATGTTTGTTTTATCTACTTCTTTTATATATTCAAAAAATCTTCTTTACATAGTTTTCCCCATAGCTTTTTTACTTTTTTTTTACATTTCAAAAACACATGTTCTATAGTTTCTTCTTCTCTACAATGTAAACATAGTGTATCACTTTTCTTCTTATATGACATATTTCCTTTTACTGGCAATTTATCTATTACCAGTCTCCTCAAAATGTTTTGAAATTCTACTTTCTAAACACCATTCGCTTTTTATTTTTATGGTTTTCATCTGTTAGATTTTCTCATGGCTTTACATAATATTTTATCATTACATTCTTGTACCATACATTTCTATCTTTTTCTTTATCATCAATTTTTATTTTCCATAAAAATATATTTTCTTGGTAACATTTTATTTCCACTTTTATACGCTGTTTTCTCTTTTACTCCTTTTATCATACCCCAAATTTTTCATACTTATATTTATACAATTTTACTACTAATCTCTCGTCTTTTTTTATTTATCCACTTTAACACTTTCTACACATTTAATGAAGCAGCATATACCATTGGATTAATTAACACTAACCATCCGTCTTCTCTAGCTACATGCAAAACTCCTCTTTTTAATAGGTTTAAACTAGAACCTCATATAACTTTAAAAAATATTTGCAATAATTCCTTTTCAAATACTATTGGCAACATAAATACACTTGCTAAGTATGTTATTTTCCCAATAGTACTGAAGTTATCAAATACGCATTTTTTCTGAATGATAATTTATATGTTCTCCACAAAAGACAGGTTTGTTTTATTTCTTCTATTGTTCTTCCCATTGAATTTTACTTGCATCTTTATTTCCAAATTGTATACTGAACACAGATATTTCATTCATTGTAAAATATATACCCCCAATCATTACTACATCACCTAAACCTTTACTTTTCTCTTTATTTAAATACCTAGCATCTGTAGACACTTATTTGTGCATATTATTACTTATTTTATCCAAATTTAGTTTTTTGAAATCAATACAATGTCATCTGCATATGTTAGCAGAACTGGAATTCTTGGGTCTATATCACTTTGACGAAACAGCAGAAGTTTGAACACCATATGTTCGAACTTCTTACCTCAAAGTGCAAAACCATCGAAGGCTTAGAACAGCGTTTTTAAAAATCGCTGTTCCAAGAAACACACACAACACAGGCACACCAAAAAAACAGCAATCCACACACATACACTTAAAATCCTACATCTAACCCTACACTAAACTGTACATACACTGCTATCTATCCACTTACCTCAACCCAAACCCTAACCCTAAAGTCTTTCACTATCGCGCATGCACCTCACCCGTGCACTAACTCTAACTCACCTAACCCGCGCCCTAACCCTAACATCCGCACAATCGCACACTTACCTGAACCCGACCCATAACTTTTCATCACAGTGCTGAAAATAGCAAAGCCACAGAAACAGCCCACCGAATTCTTTCCCTGGAAAGAATTCGGTGTTCCGCGGCTTCTCTAAGTCAGTTTTCGAACTGATAGGAACCCGGAATTCTTAACCTTTCAGATGTTATATACCCCACCACATTCATTTTGTAATTTATTTCACATACTATCACATTCATAACTAATGCAAAGAGTATACAACTCATTGGACATCCCTGTTTTACACCACTCTTCATATGTAGCTCTTGGCTTAACTAGCCATTTACAAGTATTTTTACTTTATTATTACTACTACTAAATGGTGATATACATCATTTCCTAACTTTCTGAATTATATTATATTTTTCATTATTACTCATATGATTTCATGTCAAATTGTGTCATCTGTTTTATTAAGGCCCCTGTAATGACTTTTGCTTCTTCATTTCTATTCATACTATCATCCACAATTTCTGTAACTATAATTAATAATTCTTGACAATCCTTTCCCTTTATAGTATATATGCTATAGTCCATAATATTTTCCATTTTATTTTCAAATCTCTTTTATATTATTTTAATAGTAATCGTATAATAATTATTGCTTAATACTATCAGTTTCCAGATTTGTTGTTTTCTGTCTTCCTTCTTCCATTTGAATTTACATATACCACTACATAATTCTTTATACAGAAAACCTTCATTTAACCATTTATTCAGAATAAAAAAAGCCAATCCCTTAAATTTAATACATTTCATATCCTAAGCCATCTGGTCCTGCAGCCAAATCTATATCTACTTGTTCTTGTACTTAACTCATTTAAAATAAATCCCTTTCCAAATATTTATTACATAATTTTGGTTAACATTTTTACTTTACATGTTTTTTTTTTTCACTAGCTTTTTTCTTTCTTTAAACATTTCTTGTACGTATAATACTACACTACTCATAATCTTTTCCTGAGTTCTTTCTATTTCTGCTTTTACATTGTTTTATTTCTGACATTACATTACCATCATCATTTACTTATCGTCTTAAGTTACTTGAGCTTTCTCTTTTTCCTTGAAAAAATATCTTTGCTTATACGACAATTATTGTATGTTTTCCTGATTTCTTTCATATAGTTCTTTTTCTTTGTCGAAGTACTTTCTGTCATTATGTTCTAAATATTCCAATGCATTGTTATATGTTCTTTTATATTTTTTATTTCTCTACTTTTCTCACATCGTATTGCTACTGTAAAAGTATTTTTTCATATTTTTCCTTAAAAACAACCACTATTTAGACCATTTTTTATAAAATGTTCTCCTAATAATATACTATTTCTATTGCTGTATTACAAATATCTTTTCTTTCTTCCTTCCATGCTTTCTCACTTATCCTTTTTATTCCTTTCTCTATGTTTATATATTCCTTGTTTTCCCTTATCTGTAGCAATATAGCAAGATGGTCAGAAAATCTTGTTTCAACTACCCCTTCTCCTATAACTAAACCTTCTGATTCTATGAAATAATGTATTTGATTTCTATATGTACTCATTTTGTAAGTCCATGATTTTTTGTCCCAAACTTTTAACTTACCACATCTTATAACTTCTAACATTTTTCTTATATCATTTCCTTTTTTACACTTGCCACTTAAATCACAATTAGTCTCTTGTTATAATAATATTCATATTTATCTGATGAAATAAGATTTTGCTTTCTTTACAGTTAGTATAAGCATATAATGTTATAATTTTGTAGACATGTTCTTTCCATTTTAAACCTACAATGGCTAATCTTCCCATTTTTGCTAAAGTTACATCTAATATTTTTACTATATTTGTACAAAATGTGGTAATTCCAGAACAGCTCTGATTTCTCAAATTCCAGATTATCTTTCCTCCTCATAGTTTCTCTGTTTGTGATTGTTCTTCATTTGTTAAAAATGGTGTGTCTTCTCATATAATTACGCCTATATCACATTTATTACACCACTCCAAAATTCCTATTTTTCTTACTATATTCTTAATATTATTCACATTTACAGAAACACTCAAAACCTTTCATTTTTCCATTGATTCATGGTTTTATACATTTATAGCTAATTACTGGGCTTCATTTCTTAATAGGTCAATGTAAACCCAGCCAATTTCCCTCCCAAAGGTGAGAATCAAACACTGTAACTTGTGCTTGAGAGTCAAGCATCTTAACCACTATACAAATCCCCCATGATTACATGTATATATTCTTTTTCATCCATTTCCTTTCTTTTACTACCTCCTCATTTATGTTATCTTCATTATTTATTTCAGAACTATGTCCTCTTTATTATTTTTTCTCATCTAATTTTTGTTCTAGTTCTACTACTTCTAAAATGTCTTCTTTTTGTAAATTTCCTTCTCTTTCTTTTTCCTCTTATTTTTAATTTTGCAATCCATCGCTAAATGTCTAAGTTTGTTACATTTATAACATTTCAATTCACATTTTTTGCATCATGTCCAGTTTCCCACAAATATTAAATTTTCTTTTGTCACAGTTAACTATAAAATGCCCTTATTTTCTAGAAAAACATTTTTGTGTTGTCCCAAGTATTTTATGATACCGCTATTCATCTCCACATTTATCATTCTTGGTATATGTATTATATTTTTTCTCTTTCTTTTTAACATGATAACACCATCACAGCCACCAGTCTGTAAACCTCTATTATAAAATTTTCAAATGCCCATTCAAAGTATCTCATTCTACCTTTTTTTAATTGTACATGAATGTTTCTTTTTTGTTTCCTGTTAAATGCTTTTATCATATAAAGACTCCATGAGTTACAGTCTTTCATTTTTCCATATTTTCTTAGAAAATTTTCCATTCAAAAACAGTCTCAAATATAATGCCACAAAACCTGTCTTTATTAATAAGAATAAATGCACTTACCTCATGTGCTTTTACATCCAAAGGAGGTATTAAATTGTCCCACACTTCATACCTGTCCATTTATTTGTCTTCTTTACTTTGAATTCTTACCATGTACTTCCATTTTTTTTATTTTCTTCTGCCTTCCTTGCTCCTACTTCACTTTTGCCCTCTTTTACTTTCTCTGCATATGTTTTCTTTTCCATCTCCTCACTGTTCTTCAGGGCTGTCTTTGCATCCTCCTTTTGTATTTTCTCCATGATGTCGCCCCAATAAATGGTTCTTTCATTTTTTGGTTCACTCTGCACCACCATTTCTTTAAGTAAATCATCCTGCAATTCTCCCAACTGGAGAGTTGTAATTATACATCAATCACTTGCTGACTCATCTCATCAAAATCCTGCACACATTCTCCAGTCTCATAATTTGCTTTCTCCTCCATCTCTTTCAGTACTCCATCATCTCCTCCTCTCTCCATCTGCCTCCTTGTTTCTCAAGGCCACCTCTGTAGCTAGAATTGAAACAGGAAGTGCTCCTCCAAAATGTTTTCCAATGACAACAATGAGAAGTAGAGGTAGTTCCCTGATGCCCTGGCACAATTTGCCCTAGTAATACTAATACCATATTGGGTATCCCCTGAAAAGAGACCACTAGTCTAGTGGGATTAACCCAGTCAACAAAAGAAAAACTAAGCAAAACAATTACTGCTGATTAATTGATGTGGGATGTGAATCTATAGATATAGTAGTAGTAATTGATTGTTACTCTTTTTCTTCAAGTTTCTTAAAAAAGGATACCGCATAACTCACATTTCTATAAATGATGTTTGGCTAGTGAGTACAAACAATTATTATGGCATTGTACTGTAGTAAAATACTGACTTCAGCGGTGGTGCAGTGGTAGTGTTGTTGCCTCACAGCAAGAGGTTCTCCCGTTCGATTCTCAGCTGGAGTGCGTGGAGTGCCTTCTGTGTGGGGTCTGCATGTCCTCCCTGCGGTTGGTGGGTGTTCAAAAGACATGCGTAAATGGGCGTGTCTTCATTGAAAGTTGAACATCGAGCTGGCACCTCGGCATTTGTGAAAATCTACTGCCAATCATTAGCGGACTGGAGTTCCGCTGTGGCGACCCCTAACTGGGAAAAGCTGAAAGACAACAACAACTGTAGTAAAAGACTGTTCTTTGTCTGAATGTTTCCTTTTAACATGCTAATGATCTATCTGAACTAACTGTCATGGGTAAAAATCTGTATTAATCTCTTATATAATGTAGTTGTTGCACTATAGCAATGCTGATGTGGTAGCATGTTTGTATGTCTTGTAGAGAGTTAGTTTCCAAGGTTTAGGGTTTGAATCCCAAAGGTTCTAATTGCTGTCTAGTTTGTTGGAATTAAATGTAGTATATATACCTGGGTATAATTGTTTGCATGTTGACTATTAATTATATTTTATTTCAAGAACCATGATATATATAGTGTGAATCTTGTTTTCTCCATTATTAAGTATGCATCCCATGAGATATGCTGGCATTAAGTGACTTAACTTTACATGTCTTATGCATGCATATATACAGCTGTCCCAATCATTTATACCCAGATTTCAGGTAGCAAAGGTCAAGTTAACAGTCTTCACACATGCGCTTGTATTTTCTTCAGATGAGTTATCTCATACACAGAATGAGAACTTCACAGATAATACGTCCTGTCTTGAGATGGAAAGTGGCTGTGACATTACCTGTAAAGAAGTAGTGCTTGCACTCTAAGGACCACTTACCAAACAGGCCACTGTCCTTTCACTTGGTCATTAGATTACACTATGGAATCCAGTACTTCGTATTGCTAGTTTCTTGTTGCCTGTATTCAGTAAATGAAAGAAAGCCTGTTCTACTTTGTGGATCTTTTCACATTGTCGAGCACCATCTATAAACTGATTGTTCTCTATATGAAAGGGTGTTTCTCCTACAATTCCTCATACATGTACCTCTTCTCCTATCTGCACACTTAATATCTGACCAATATCCATTGCCCTTACAATTCCAACAAAACTCTTATACTATGTCATCCAAAAAAAATACTTTTGAACCTCATCTCCCAATCATACTCTATTATATCCTATCCTATAATATAAACTACTGTTCAAGTACAGCCATTCAAAGCAGCAGCTATTTACTCACAAATAGTGGATTAAACATAAAATCAAACAGAAATGCCTCTACCCATTCTGATAGACATCCATAACTTTAAAACTAGAACTATTGCTGAAAAAAACAGTTCATTTAGGAAATCTAGCAAGTGCAATAACTTAAACCAATCATATAATCAGACTGCAAGGTAATCATAAGAGAATATACAATGAATAGTGATCAAACACTACATTGGATCAGCAATATACCATGTTGACTCACATCCTTAGTAACATAACAATAGCTGTGACAAATTTATAAGGTGAATACTGCTCCCTTTTTCTTAAAACGTTAGCAAAGTGCTCATGTCAAGCCTGTAGCTTTCATTTCTTAAGGGAAAAAGGACAACCTGTGCTCAATCATAACCATAGCTCCTCTACCCTATTTTGTTACTTAGCAACCAGGAAGTTTGTACATGTTTTCTAAGTAATCAGAAATGTTGGCAGCCATGCTGTGCATCCTAATGTCAACATATTGCACCAATCACATTAGTGCTGCATTACCTTCCTTAAATAGTACTACTTTCAATGTTCTTCTGGGATTCATTATTTTCTTGTTCAATCTTTTAAATGTTCACAATTTTAACATTTTGAGGATGAGGTCTCAATGTTTTAAGGGTCGTGTTTTTGGCATTTCATTATTTTGACATAAACACACATAGATACATATATAGCGATATATTATATATGATCTAGCTCTCTCTCTCTCTCTCTCTCTCTCTCTCTATATATATATATATATATATATATATATATATATATATATATATATATGTCTCTGTGTGTGTGTGTGTGTGTGTGTGTATGTCATCATCATCACCAGCCCCCTTTTTCCCATTTTTTTGTACATTGGGGTCGAGGTATCGTGTTACCTGTCTCCAACTCTCTTGATTCAGTGCCAGCCTCCTGCCTTCTTCAACACTCATGCCTGACTGTCTCAGATCTTCTTTCACATTATCCATCTACCTCTTTGCTGGATGTCCTCGCTTCCTCTTACCTTCTTTCTGTCTGTCCCAAATCTTCCTCACCAGATTGTCTTCTGCTTTTCTGCACATGTCCAAACCACCATAATCTGTTCTCTTTGATCTTTTATGCAATTGGAGCTACTTTAGCTTCTGCTGTTATATCCTCATTTCTTCATCTGTCCCACAATGTGCATCCTAACACCCTTCTCAGGCACTTCATTTACATCACCTCTAGCTTCTTCAAATGTTCTGCCTTTACTGCCTGGCTTTCTTTACCATACAGTAGTACTGGTCGCACCACTGTCTTGTACACATTACTTTTCAGCTTCTTTGGCATTCTTCTGTCATAGACTACACCTGACACTCTATGTCATTTGGCTGCAGCCCCTCTGATTCTAGCTTTGACCTCTTCATTCAGACTTCCCTTCTCCTCAACCACCCTTCCCAGATATTTGAAGCTGTTTACCTGTTCCACTGTCTTCCCTTCTATCTCTATTCTTAGCTTCTTCTGATATCCCCAATTTGCTGCCATTACCACCATCTTATCTGTGCTTACTTTCATCTCATGTGACTTGAGTTTTGCATTTCATTCTCCTATACTTTGCTGAAGTTCTTGCTCAGAGTCTGCCTGTAATGCCACATTGTCTGCATACAGCAACTTTGTTGATCTGTCCTCTCCGACATGTGTGCTAATGTAGTCCATCACCAGAATGAACAGCAGTGGGCTCAGAGCTGAACCCTGGTGTATCCCCACTCCCACTAGGAACCCCTTTGTGAGGCTGAACACTGTTCGTACTTGAGTCATTGGGTCTTTGAACGTAGCCTGCACTAATTCTACCAATGTTTCTGGGATTTCAAACCACCGCAGTACTGCCCAGATCAGCTTTCTTGAGATCTTTTCATATGCTTTCTCCAAGTCTATGAATGCCCAGTTGGACTGTCTCTGTGTCTCTAACTTCTTCTCAAGTATCTGTCTCACTGCAAACAACAGGTCAATTGTACTATATCCTGATCTGAATCTGAACTGCTTCACTCCCATCTTACATTCTACTACTCTGCGTATCCGTTTACCAATCACCCTTGTCAGAACTTTCATGCAATGTGATAGGAGTTTGATGCCTCTGTACTGCTGACAGTTGTGGATGTCTCCTTTGTACTTGTACACTGGCATGAGCATGCTTACTCTCCAGTCATCAGGAATATGCCTTTCTCTCCACACTGCTATGATTACCCTCAGGAGCCATTTGTTTCCTGTCTCACCCAGCATCTTTATCATATCTGCTGTGACCTCATCTGAGCCTGCTGCTTTCTCTGACTTCATCTTCCTTAGTGCTGTTCTTACTTCTCCTAGGGTGGGCTCCTCCTCTTCTCTTATTGTAGGCTGTTTCTGGGGTAGTACAGCTTCTGTGGTTTTTTCTTCATTCAGAAGCTGCTGGAAATACTCCTTCTATCTGCCTTTGATGTCCTGTGGACTGGTGAGCAGGTTGTTGCTGGCATCCCTTATGAAGGGTGTCTGACTGACTCCTTTATCTTTATGTCTTTACCTTGCAACCTGATATAGTTTCTTTGTGCCACTTACTAAGTCACTTTCCAGAAGTTGGTAGATTGCCTCCGATGCCCTATTCTTTGCTATTGCAACTTCTTTCTTAGCTTCTTTGTTAGCCAACCAGTAGTCCTTCCTAGCCTGGTCAGCCTTTTCTATCTCCCACTTCTTCCTGCACTCCTTCTTTCTTTTGACGACTGTCTTGATATATGTATATATGTATATACGTGTACCTGCTTTATACCCCACGTCTTAACTGCAATAGTGACATTTCCTGCCCTATCTAGATCCTTCCCATACTTCAATTTCTTTGAATTTCTAAGTGCTGATCACTTGATCTATTATTTATTTGACATCCACTAATATGCTTCTTCAAATGTTCATAGTTCACTACCTACTAATGCATAAGTATCTTAAAGTGCAGTAGATGGTGTTCCTTCATATGAATATAATCTAATTAGGAAATGTATGTGTAATTGTTAATGTGTATTACTTCTTGTTTGTTCATGTATATTACTGGAGCTTTTCTCTCTGGTTCTCCACTTAAATGGAAACTTTGACAAAACCCAGCAAGACAAACCCGATAAGCAAAAACAAAATAAAATAAACAATTATCCCACTGTTTGGTGACTTTAAACATAAATTGATGTCCGATAATAACTATTCGGTTAGTAAAGATATATACTGGCGTGTTTAATATACATTTCCTTATTATGGCTCCTAAAGATGTCAGGTCAGGACTGGAAGCATCTTTGATGTGTTCTGATCTAATGAAGGCATTTGACACCAAGACACATTTAGAACCATGTAATTATTTGTCTTTATTTTTCACTGATTTTGGACTCGCCAATAGGCTGCACAAGCAGGTAGATGGCAAATCTGTAATAGAATGAATAAATTTCAGCAGCAGAAAGTGTCATTGATGGGGTGCCACACGGTTCACTCTTGACATTTGCTCATTTCACTGATGGAGTCCCCCATGGTTCACTCTTGGCACTTGCTCATTTCACTAATGGGGTACCCCATGGTTCACTCTTGACATTTGCGCATTTTTTCTTAATTATGTATGATATGGCTTGCACTGTTTTATGATGCATATAAGATACCTACACTGGTAAGAACAATTATTTCAGCTGCTGAATTACAGATTTGCTTAGACAATTCTTTGAGTGGTGTTATAACCAGAGCTAAATGGACTGTAATAAGTAATTGCTGATGTTTTTTCCATATCAAATTCAGTACTCACTTTACAGTTTTCTAGCTCTGCACTAATACATTGGCAGTTGATTTAAAAGCTGTGTATGACACATGCCATTATATTAATCTTCAGATAAAGTGCCTTGAAAATGTTACAGTATTAAGTTTTTTGCTACAATTAACCTTTGTAAGACCCGTGACTAAATTTCAGGCTCAGCTTTATTATTAGCTAGATGTAGTACAGTTACAAATAATCTGCCCAACAAGAAAAAGTAGACATTGTGAACATTTTAAGTCTATAATATTGCTCAAGCCTCCTGACTTATTCATGTGCAGGCTTCTTTGAGGAAAACCTTGCCTTATGCTGTTATTCTAATAATTTAGCTAACCTTGTAGGGTTTTAGCTATATGAAAACTGACAAAGGGAGAGGTATTGTTATAGCTGCACAGGATAATTATGTCAAAGAGATGGATTTTCAGTTGTCAAACAGAAAACTGTCAGATTGTCAGCAAATATTTTGTTAAAAAATGTTATAATACAATAGATAAATATTTATTTGGGTTGTTTAATCAGGGGTACATTAAATTAAGTACGTATGATTTTTCAATGGCTGCTCAATCAGAATTTGGCAAGATTTTTGGGATTCACAAAAAGCCATAAGAATAAAGAAAGACCCCCCCCATATAGGTCAATTGTTTCTTCCCCAAGAAACAAAGCAGTGTGTATTTTGCTATTTTTAGATCACTTACTTAACCCTATACAAGCTAGTAAATATTTTCTTACAGATTCATGGTGCTTTTTGAACAGTTTAAGGGAATACACATTTACAGTTAGTGAAACCACGCATGCCACAATAGATGTGAATTTGTTATATACGACCATTGACCGAGAATAAGGGTTACTCTTTGTAAGAAAGTATCTTGAAAATTATGGTCAAATGGAACAAGCTGATATTAATGTTATAATAATGTTGATGGATATGGTACTTAAAAATAATTTCTTTTTATTTAACCATCACATTTACCAACAATTAACTGGAGTGGCTATGGGGGCCAAAGTTGCCCCAGCTTTTGTTAATCTTGTTACGTCTTGGTGGGAAGAAAGTATGCTTAAGCGTGTTTCTTTGTTTCAATATGTGAAATATTATAAGAGATACTACAATGATTTGTTTTTTATTTGGGGAAATACCAAACAATTATTTTATGAATTTGTTGATCAACTCAATAACAGTGTCCCTTGGTTAAAATTTACTATTAGTGGAATTGGTTTCACTATTCATTATTTTGATGTTAGAGTTACTATGGATTCCAGAAATGTTAAGTTTGACAATGGTTTACATAGGAAGGAGACTTATACAAATAATTATCTCCACTATAGTAGCCACCATCCAAAAAAGATGAAATTGAACATTTTCCATGGACAATTTATTATGCTATGTCACTTGATTAGTAATGAAAATCAATTATATAGGGAAGTTGAAGTTTAAATCAGTTTCCATTTTAGAAGGAGGCTACCCTATTGAAGAGCTTCAGAAAATTAAAAATGAAGTCCTTAGTAAAAGGGATACTTTGTTTCCCTCAATTTTGGATAAGGGAATTTCGATAAAGCAATCAAACTATGTTAAAACGAATAATGAAATGAGGTGTGCTTTACAAGCTGCAACTACAACAGACAGTTCAAAAATTATTAATATTGTTAAAAACAATGGAAAGATTGTTCTAGGGATTCCAGATCTTACTAAAGGTATAGGTGAATATCCACAGTTTGTATTTAAAATAGTTGTAAATCTTAAATGATTACTTGAACAGGATTTGATCAGTGAGTTCAGACTTGGTAGTAGAACAGTTGATACTTTTGCATGCACCAACTGTAAGCAAGGTTGGTTTATAAGCAATGTTAGTTCCATCAATTCTGAACATATTGGGATTGTTTTTGAGGCCAAAAAGAGATTTATTTGCCACAGTAGTGGTATTATTTCTGTGGCTAGATGTGACACGTTCCCATTTTTATGTAAGCAAAAGTGTTAGGGAGTTGTGGTACAGAATAAGGAAACATGTTAAAGCGATTAATATTAAACATTTTTCCAAAGCCCTGGCCAAGCACAATGTAGAATGTTCAGGATTTAAAAAGTTTCATTTCAGTGTGCTTGAACAAATGATGATGGTGAAGTTTGTTTTTAGCTGTAATAATGTGCTAGAAGTAAGAGAATACAAATGGCAAGTGTTTTTGAGGGCTGACCAAGCACCAGGGTTAAATGGAAATTTATATCTGAAATGTTTGTTGAAACTTAAAGTTGCATGATTGTTTTAAATATGTTAAAACATTATTGGCAAATATGTTTTTATTATTAGCATCTTTCTGTGTAATTGTTTGATGCATTGTTATTGTTGCTTTTGTAGGTTAAAAATGTTTCATTTTGGGAGATATGGTTTATGGCTTTAAGGACATTTAACAGGCTTAGCATTTCTTTTAAAAGGAAATGATGTTCACAAAAGGAAGTGATGTTTTTAAGGGACGTGATGTTACAAAAGTTACAGAAGGAAGTGATGCCTTAAAGGAAGGGATGTAACATTTTGGAGGGTTATTTAAATGTGAAGGTTTTCACTTTTTTTTCTGAAGAAGCTTCACTTTATTAAAAAGGAACAAAACAGATAAAATGATTTTGTGGTTCTTTACTGGGGATTCAAACTACTGTGCAAAGTTTTTTTTGTTATACATACATGTATATATATATATATATATGTGTGTGTGTGTGTGTGTGTGTGTGTGTGTGTGTGTGTGTGTGTGTGTGTGTGTGTGTGTATGTGTATATATATATATGTGTGTGTGTGTGTACACACACACACACAAACACACACACACAAATATATATATATATATATATATTTTTTTTTTTTTTTTTTTGAAACCGTATCTTAAGTCATGCCACTTGTTTAGATAGGTTCCCCATTATGGAATTGTTATGTTATCTGATTTTATGCAATCTGATTGGTCTGTCAAGGATTTTTAGATCATGGTTGTGACTGGCTAATTTTCTTTTATGTTGAATTCTGATAAAATGCATTTTTTTATTTTGTGTGAATGAAGTTTTATTCTAGAAGGATGTGAGGAAGCACCATTATCAGTGTGAAAGCGCTTGTCCTTATATTTACACTGGTTTACATTTTGCAGTAAATTACAGTTTATTATTTCTATTAGTTGTGTGCACAGACTGCTTTACTTCCATTCATTTTTGCTTTTGGACTTACTTACTTCACCTGTGAGATTTGTTCTCCACTATACGGTCAAGTTTGTTTTGGATATATAAAAAGTGCACTGTTTAATTTATTATTTTTTTTTAATCAGATTACGATCCAATGTGTGCAATGTGCTACTAGGATTCTTCCACTCATAGAGTATGTGGGGGGGGGGGGTACATTTTCACTTCATGCTTTGTTTTTCTCCCTCAGGTATCATACAATGCAAGCACCACTAAATGGGTGCAATCTTCTGACTCCCCGGCCTGATGGACATTATAGTTCTGTCGGTTCAGGGTTCAGCAGCAGGTGCACAGGTGCAGACTAGCATGTACACTGTCTGTTGAAATCAGTACCACGCTTTATCTTTTTATTTATTTATTTATTTATTTTACTGCTGATCTGCTGGCATCAGCTGATGATGATCATCCTGAGAGTCCCGACTCCTTCCTGTTATTAAAAAAAAAAGTAAGAGTTCAGTGTACCTTCTGGCTGCAGAGTCCATAAAGAATTTTATTTATTGTATTTACTGGCTGCCTTGGTATATAAGTTATGATTTATTATTTTATTTTATTGTATTTAATCTATCCTCCAGACCAAAGTAAGCCTGTCAGAGGAAATGGTGCCTACTCTCATACTGTCATACATACCTCTCAGCCCATGTGTGTTCACTCACTCTTTTAAGTCCATTTCATTATTTCTCTCATCTTAACCCATGTTGCTTTCCCTGACTCCAGTAGCCTTGGTATGTGTTGCCACCACTAGGCCAGGTATAGACTCCCAGTGATTTGGAGCCACGACTGCAGCAGCCACTGTTTTATATTCTTACCTGTAAAAAGTAACACTGAAGCTTCCGTACAGCATTTAGCATGGTAGTTAAAATATTGTGTGTATTCTTGTTGCCAGCACGCCTTTTAAATGTACACACTTCTATTATTGTCTTGTTAGTCTGCAATATTTTAAAGGAGTACAATACTTTATGCAAGTTGAATGACTATTTCATTTTTTTTCTTTTTTGGTTTGTCTTTACTCTGTATTTGTTTCACCGTACATGAGTACAGTCTACAGGGAATTATGACTGACTCCCTTTCATATGCATAGAGTAGGGCATTTTTTTGCAGAAATCTGAACTTTTGCAGGATAAAGCATACCCGCAATTAGTGCAACTGCCTGGATTTCACATTGATCACCAAAACAAATATTTGCTGTTTTATAAATCTGGTTATTTGTGTTGTTTTGTATGATATTAAATGTGCAAATATAAAACTATTGTGTTGTGCAACACTCAGTGCAAAGATAGGAAATACAGTTTGTCCTAAAATTGCAGGGCATTTGCCATTTTTTATGATCACTATTTGGACACAACTGCCCAAATAATGACTGTCCTGCAGAAAGAGGGGCAGGTGACAAGCCTTCAATGAAACACCTGATAGTACTCTCCGAATAACTCAGCATAATATATTTTTTCCTTTCAGGACAGTACTAATATGTGCTTCATTGTTTTAAAAGGAAAATGTGCAATATGTTCCAACATGTTCCATACTAAGCAGTGTGACAAACTGCAGGTGAGAAGTATCAGCATGTAACAATACCTTCATGATACTTCATACAATAGTACACAAAACTTACAAGCCCATCAAGTGTATAAAGAGCGATTAATAAAGACAAAAGAGACAGAGAATAAATTATTTCTCTCCTTAACACACACACACACACACACACACACACACACACACACACACACACTCACACACACATTTTCCAATTAATTTTGGTAGGCTAACACTATTTTCATCTGATTTTTTTAAAGAACATTATTTTGAGGACATCTTTGGTAACTAATGATTGTACATGTCAAACATAACAGCCTGCATTATATTCATTGCATGTTAAGTGTCTTCGCAGTCACAAAAAAATGCCCCAGTTAGGGATAACTGGTAGTTAGTTAATTTACTCAGGCTCAAACCCTGTACCTTAGTTACAGGTAACAAGAGCCTGAATCCTCTGCCCCGACCACCAAGGTATTAAAAAAGTTGAGTTTTAAGGAGTTGAGTGCATACCTCTCAACCATCCAGAATTTTGTCTATTTTAGGTCTGTTCCTTATAAAACTTGTGGTTTTCTGGCAAATCAATAAACACTGAATTCACTAAATAATGACAGACATTTAAGTTTCAGTGTTCATATCCTTCAGAAAATGCATGGTAACACAAAACCTTTTATTTCTAGTGGCGGTGTTGCGGTAGCATTGTCGCCTCACAATAAGACATTGTCCTGTTTGATTCTCAGCTAGAGTGTCTTCTGTGTTAAGACATGTGTGAATGGGCGTACCTTCATTGAAGGTTGTGCATCAGGGCCGGCAAATCGGCACGCAAAAATCTACTGCTAATCCTTAGCGGACCAGAGTTCCGCTGTGGCGACCCCTACCTGGAAAAGCCGAAAGACACAACAACAACAACAACATACAACCAATATGTAAAATGTGTCCCTAGTTTTGAGCCTTTGTACCCCCTTTAATTTTGGCTTTGTCCAGATTTCTTGGGCTACAAGTTTGAGTGGTATGATTGAGTGTCAAGTACATTTTGCAAAGAGTTGAGTGTCAAGTGCATTTTATAATAAATTGAGAGGTTCAGGGTTAAGAGAGGTTTAATGCTGGTCATATTAAGTTTGTTTGCAATGTGCAACTGTTGTAAAGCAAATGGTATCATTATTGTGCTAAAGAATTTAAAGCATTGTTAGTAGCACAACAGGCTGCATGCTTGTTTTTGATGCAAAAGGCTGTGGGTTTTAATTCTGCAGCATGTAAATGGATTGCTGATACTGTGTTGTACTTTAAGGGTGGGGTGGGGTGCTGCAGTCCTGAGTATATCCTTTGGAGTAGATGCCTAGTAACTATGAACCTATTGTCAGTTTACCATCCATTCTCTATTGAAATATTACCAGCTTACTATTTTGTTAATGTAACATAGGCAATTTATTCTTGAAGGAGAGCAAGCACTGAATTTGTAGATGAAACACAGAAATATAAAGTTGTTTGCTAACAGTAGCCTCTTCATTTGTTACAGATTTCTTTAATGTGGAATTATTTAGATAGGTTTTACTTCTGTAGAAGGAGTGCATATTGACTAATATTGATGGACTGTAATGACAGAAGTTTGATAAGACTTTTATAGACGAAATGTTCTGAACTCGGCAGTTTTGTCATTATTGGTTCATGCATTTTATTTCACTTCTTACTGGAAAAATGTTCAAAACTACAAATTTAAAACACGGTCTAAAAAGTGGTGCTGTATTATACAGGGAATATAATTTAATTCAATCAGGAAGGTGAATCAAAGAATGCATGCATGCATGCATGGTCCTAAAAATGTGTGCAAGGGGCTTATGATTTGAAAACAACCCAAAGGTAAACGTTATCTGCCTCTGGCCGATGTATTTTCTTTGAATGTGGGTTTCAATGCTGTTTCAAAGAATGTGAGTTTCAAGGGCAGACAAGTTTTAATGCTAAGTCTCTTTTCATTGTGAGACTGTATTAAATGCCTATCGGTATTTGTGCTATAAAATTTGAAATAAAAGTTTTACATTAAATCCAAATAATCATTGTAGAAGTAAAGCAGAAAACAGTATGCACTCTGAGAGTTTTGAACAGTTTGTATGGTAACTGGAGAGAACTAGCCAAGAAATGGCATTCAGGGATGGTCAGGGGGTGTGTCTATGGGGGGGGGTGGCCCGATCTATTACTTTGCCTAGGGCCCCTTTTGACCATGATCTGTCTCTCATCCACATTTTGGTTAGGTGGATCAGATGATATTTTTATGGAAAGTGCATTATTAGTTAATGAGAGCTCCACATCTTAGTGAGGTGGAGCAGAAGGCATTTTAATGGACTACCCATAAGAATTTATGTGGGCTGAGTTTTTTATTTTTTTGTATTTACAGTTTTTTCTTATACTCATGAGAACCAAAGCCACTGCATCAGGCCACTTTAGACAAGTCCCTTTACATATGTTTTTCAGCTTGGTCTTAATGGCTCAAATGGTACATTTAACAAACTAGTGGATTGTGGGTGATGAGGACAGTGGAGCTGCAAATTTGCATTAAAAATCTAACACATTTTTTTCAGTTTTTTTTTTTTTTACTACAGTATCTACATTATTTTTAGCATATGAATAAGCTTTTAGCCAGGCTGGAATCATGCAGGCAATAACTAGGATATATTTAAAAGTGCTACATTCTTTCACCTGGGTGAAATTCAAATGTAGATTTACAAATGGTCAACAAGGGGGCAGCAGAGCTGAATCTTTAGTTTTAACAATAGGAAACTCATTATAAGACATACACATTTTATAATTCTGTACATAATCAGAGAATGAGAAGATGGAGCAAATCAATTATGATTTAGCAAATATGTTAAACTATTTTTACGTGCATGGTTGTGTAAATTATATGGTCTTATCAGCCAAAGGCAATATAGACTGAGGTACCAAAATGTGTCCTTCAGGATGTTACAATATCAGGAAAAGAACGCAATGTTCTGGCTGCAGTTAGAGTGTCTGACATCTCTAAGCTTCAGAATTAAAGAATATAAAAAAGAACCTACATTAACTATATTGTGTTTTTTTCTCCTATCATAATAATCATTGCTGGCTTTCAATATATTAAATTGAAATTTAGAAATTATCAACATGTGTCATATGTTAACATATGCTCCCTAACTTTATATTAGTGCCTAAAACTGCAGTGGTATCATGCTGTGGTGCTACAGTTTAGAATAACAGTTCAAAGTTTTTAAAAACATACAGTTTGGGCCTATCTCTTATGTGTGATTGAGACAGTTTATACATTACACTGCCACATATGTGCGATCCTTGGCTGGTATCCCCGTACTCATCTTCTGCAACAGAGCATCCCACCAGTATGCTAGAACTGGAATGTCAAAACCGTATCCAGTTGGCATGAAGCTGTCTGACCCAGACGTGTCTGTAGTGCCAGTGCTGGAATTCAGATAGAGTTGTTCCTATAAGTCAACATGCCATAGACTGCTCAATTACTTTGTGGTTGTACATTAACATGCTCCACGCCGCAGTATCACAGGGCTCATTCATATTTCATAATCCAGCATGGGGTTCCCAGAGTCCTCATTAGCCAATGCAGTTAGAGGTCTCTCAAGAGTCTAGTTTTCGACTCAGGAATAAAGTTGTTGTCCATTCCACTATGATATTCAACAAATAATTCCTTTTGGAATCCCAGGACATGTTCCAGTTCTAATATGGGCTGCTGAAGTAGCAACACCTGGAATAATGATTATGCAACTGTAAAAAACACAGGTGCTCGTCTGTAAATGTAAGATACATAACTTTTTATTTACTGACATTTTACAAAGGAAAGTGGTAGTCTTTGGATCATGTTTCCCATTGTGCTGGAATGGTCCATAAAGAAATCTTCTCAAGTTCCTGATGCCAGATATAATTTAATAGCTTCAGAAAATAGTTTCTGATGCTACTTGAATATGTCTAGACATGTGTTAAAATACACAAATAATATGATATTTAAACTAATTTCAGCTGTAGTTAACATGGCCCTCTAGTCATTTTTGTAACTTCTTAGATTCCCAGAAGACTTACACCACCATTTATAGAAATTCATATACTGTATCATGCAGATTTTGCAAATATCATATTCAAACTTAATTAAAGCAAAATATGATATTATAAATGATGGGAAGCAGTGTTAAATTCTCAAAAGCCAGCATAGAATATGAAATGCCAGCATATTTTAGAAATAAATATTGGACTAAAATGCTTGCATGGTAAAATATTGGCATGGGAACTGTGCAAGTCTGTCTAATGATTTATTGGATTCAGTGAATGATTTATTCATTTTTATCTAACATTATTCTACCAAGAGTAGCCTCATGTTTTTGAATTTTTGCAAAGAATAAGCATAGAGGATTTAATGAAAACAAAGCAAATGTGCTGAACAAGTTTATTCAAATGCTTAACATGCTGTCTAAAATTATGTTTGGTATCTCAATGTACAATTAAATATGAATATAAATATCCAGTGTTCATGTAATATTACAGGCAGTGAATTCTATCATGAACTTGACTCTTATCTTACTTTTGATAGCAACTACAGTGACCTTGTAGTGCTATAATTCTGCATTACTCAGGTTCCTCACACTCATCTTAACTTCATAAGATCATAGGAAGTTACTAGGCTGTTGGCCCTGAGGCCCTTATAAGCCTAGCCAAGAGTTTAGCCCACACATAGACAAATCAGCACCCAATGACCCTGTCCAGCAGGGACACGGGTGGAATTCCAGGGATGTATTTTCTATTTCCCATCAAAGTATCCAGATTGTACTTATAGGATCATAGGAAGCTACTAGGCTATTGACCCTGAGGCCCTTATAATCCTAGCCAAGAATTTAGCCTATACATAGACATAAAAGTTATCCCTGCCAAGGCTTGAACCCAGGACCCTGTGCACTAGAGTCAAAGCAACACACCACTGCACCAAATATATGCTTGTTCTACCATATTCATTAATGAGGTAGATTTTACAGATTTCACAGTAAATGTTACCTTCCTTTTGTCATCCAATCCCCAGTTGCTGCCTGTCACAGTCAGCAGCTCAGAGAGAGAACCTTCTGGCATGCATTACATGACAGCATGCCCTTCACTACACTTACAAAAGTTATTAGCCTGGCTTCATGGCATAGAAGGCTGGAGCCCTGGTTGTAATGGTTTATGGCTTAAGGTCAATTAGTAGTTTAGGTGCTGGACCAGAGTGGGGGTGGAGGGAGGCAGGAGTGGCCAGCCTCGGCCAGCTTACCTTCATTAGGTAATGTATGAATGTTTTGTGTGCAGTCACAGTACTGACTTTGAGAGCTTTGTGGGTGATTCTACTGCTGCAGGTGACACCTATATGATACTTCAGGTAATATCATTCCATGCTCCAGTCTGATTAGGATACCCCTTGTCTAAAAAGAAAATCTCTCCCCGTGTGCATATAAGATGACTTACCTCTCTGACATTCCTACTTCAGCAGGTGCTGATTAGAATCTCTATCCCTGGAATGGAGGGACCACATGTTAATGGGGATATGGCAGGATCTTGATACTCCCAAAAAGCATGTCTAAACAAGTCTGGAACATAGGACTAATAATCTATAGTCGAGGTGGTAGAAAGAAAGTCATAAGTAGTTCCTTATATCTTGATACCTCCTATTGATACAACTGGTTACTGCCAACATTTTATTTATTTATTATTTTTATTTTACATTTGTTTACCGGGAAAGTCCGACTGGACACAGGTCCATTTTCAGCTGAGGCCTGGGGAGAAAAGCTCCACATAATATATATTAAAGAGTCACACATTTTGTAATATAACAGAATGTGCATTAGGAGAAAGTTAAAAATACAATATAGTTCAACAGTCACACATTTTCTAGTATAGCAGTTTCTCATTAACACACAGCAATAATTTCCAGTAGAACATACAGGAAGAAGCAAGATATTCAGCAGAACATACAGGAAGAGTTTAGTAGAACAAGATTAGCAGTATTCTGAGCAGGGGCCTAGATCTAGGGTATACTGTAGATATAGGGTGGTGGTGAGCTAACTTTTATTTGTTAGGGGATCCCATCAACAGAGAACAGTTATGGTTTAACCTAGGGGTGATGTGGGCAGAGCCAGTTTGTTGTGTCATGGGTTTTGAGAAGTCTTTTAAATTGGGAGGTAGAGGTTGTGGAGGTTATGTGGTTTGGGAGTGTATTCCAGATTCTGGCAATAGAGCAGACAAAGAGGGATTTGTCTGCCTCATTTCTGTGTTTAATGACATTTATGTGGTTCTGATAAGTGGATCTTAAGGTTCTGGATGTGGTGTAGGGGTGAATAAGTTGATGAAGGGCAGTGTTATTTTCAGGGTGGTGGTAGAGCTTATGGGCAATTGTGAGTTGATTGAGGAGGAGGAGGAGGAGTTGAGGGAACTCAAGCCAGTTCAGCTGCTTGAGGGCCAGACAGTGATGAGACCTATAGTTGTCATCAGTAGCAAACTTTGCAATCTTGTTGTAGCAAGATTCCATCTTGGTTAGTTCTGAGCTATGAAGGTTAGTTAGGATAGGGGAGGCATACATGAGGATGGATAGTAGATGGGTTCTTGCAATCATGGCTTTTGTATTTTTAGACATAAACTGTTTGTTCCTGTAAAGGAGGCCATTTTTTGTTGACCTTCTTGATTGTTTGGGCAATATGTGTGTCATACTTCAGGTTATTATCGATTTCAACTCCTAATAGCTTTGTGTGAGTTGTTGGGGTGATTAGTGTATTATCTTTGGATTTTATGTCAAAGTTGCTGTATACAGGAGGAGACCTTCCAGGACTAAAGATAATAAGTTTGTTTTTTTTTTTTTGGATTAAGTATAAGCTTGATGTTGGTGAACCATTCTTCTGCTAGGGAAAAGTTATTTTGAGTGATGGCTTTTAGTTCCATCAAGGTGGGTGCAGCACATATAATAGTGGTGTCATCTGTGTATTGTACTATAGAGGCCGAAGGTGAGGATGTGGCTATCTGGTTAGTGAATAGTGAAAATAGCAAGGAGCCAAGGATGGACCCTTGAAGGACACCTATGGCTACTGATAGTAGGGGAGGACAACTGTTTTTAACTGGATTCCCAGTATATATGGTTCTACAGCGCTCACTAGCTCAATGGTGAGCAACAAAAAATAGAAAAACTGCTTGACAAATATTTCCTTGATTCACAGAAACTTACTTCGATCATTTGAGTAAGGAAAGATAGCAAGCTGAGAAACCCACCAGTACCATCCTTATCACATCATACATATACATACATAGATGCAGAAATACTCAGAGAAAAATACACACACATATGCACACACAAGTGCACATGAACACAACTCGCACAAACTCCTATTGCTTTCTGAAATGTGCAAAGTGACACAACTTTAGACAGAGTGTTCCTGAGTTATAATCGTATTCCCTGTGTTGACTTTTAGAAAATTTCACACCCCCATTTAGAAAGATTAGCCAAGAAGTGCATATGACCCCCCCCCCCTGTAGTCAACCTACTAGAAGTCTGTCCTTAAACCTTGATTTCCAACATCACAGGTGGAAAAATACCAGAGATATGACTTCTCAAAGGCCAGATTTCATTGAATAAATATAACCAGATAGATGTCTCCCTTGGGGTAATGTTTACACTTTTCTGTAGTACCTATTATTTAACTGTTTTTAGTACAGCTGTTCAATTCCTCTTGGTTTGCCACTAATAGATAAAATTAATTTGTGACCTAGAAGAACCGCCATTAGACAACAAGACCATGAATGATCGTAAACCATTAGAATCAAAATAATGCATGCAAAGCTCAGATCAAATTGTTTACATTTTGTAAAGGGCAATATAAGGACCCTGACACAATGGCAAGCAAAGTGATACAGATGTAACTACAATCAAGTCAGAAACTGTAATACTGTGAAGGAAAAATAGTAATTTAGAAGGATTTTATCTATCAGTCTGTCTATCAATGTCATGCACTGATCAAAATTTTGTATTTTCAGACACATCACAAATTAAGTAATTCATAGTAATTACATGACATATAAGTATGAAAATACATTACAAATTAACATATTAACAAATTAATGCAATCCATTAAACAGTGCTAACACAGGACCTAGATCGTGCCTTTATTTCACAGAGAAATAGTTTGTAGTAGTGATAAAACGAGTTAGACATGTAGCCTTGGAGGAGAGAGAGTGGAGCAGTAGAGAGGCACTTGGGTTACAGGACCCTTTTTGAGACAGGATGGGTACATTTCATTTCTTTGAGGAGGACATTCTTCAGATGAGTGTGGAAATTTGGATAAAAGGAGAGTTCTTTAATGTCATTGGGGGGAGACTGCTGTTGTAGAGAAGGAGCATTCTGGGGTGAACTGTAAATCAGTTGTGGAGGTTTAGAGGTTTGAAGTTGATTGTGTGTGATTCCCAAAGTATAAGTAGATTTTTTTTTCTGATTAATTTTCATGAGACAGGTGACTATGCTTCTTGACATAGTCATTTAAAGAGATGTGCCGTGAGCAGGGGGTCAGCTCTCTTTTTATAGGAAGCCATTAGCCAGAATGAGGAAGTAGTTATCTGTAAGGGGAGAGCTGGTAATAAGGCAGCAGATTTTGCTGGTGATTTGCAGAGAGTCTAAGTTCTGTTTGGAGGTGTTACAGTAATAAAAAGGCCATAATTAAGCTGGAACAGGAGGCTACCCTTTCCCACTGATTTTCTTGTTTGTGTACTCAGATAGGGAGAGCTTTTGTTGGCCTAAAAGAGAAGTAAGTTGATTTTATTTTTATTTCAATAGGCAGTTGAAAGTTGATGGTTTGGCCTAACCATTTTCCAAGGTATTTGAAGGAGGAGGTGGTCTCTATATTATAGTTGTTTTAAGTCTGTGATGTGGATGTTATTTGAAGAATGTAGGAGGTTTTTCGCAAGTACTAAAAACTGAGATTTTGTTTTTTGTTTTGGAGGTGGTTGAGTAATAATTTATGATTTATGATATAATACATTCTTGTAGTCAGTAAATGTAGCTTGGAAGACTGATTGACTGAATGTCTGCAAGGCTGGGGCTAGATCTGTATATGACCATGTCATCTCCGTACAATATTTGTAGAAGATGGGGGAGCTATATGGTAGTTTGTTAATAAATATGGAGTATAACAGAAGGGCAATGATGTATACTTGTGGAACTCCTGTGATGAGGGGTTGGACTTAAACGAATCAATTTTGACTTGGTATAGTCTGTGTGACTAAGAAAATCTTTAAACCATGGCGTTGTGTCTGGGCTTATGCTTGTTTCCAACAGTCTACCATGGAAGACAGGGTGGTTTTTGAGATCAAATGCCTTAGTATGGTCTATGAAGAGCACACTAGTGAGATTACATCTGTCTGTACTCAGTGATATTTTCTCAGTTAGGATCCATAGGGCTGTTATTGTAATACATCCTGGCCAAAATCCATGTTGTCTTAGTGAAAAGAGAAGGTATTACAGAATGTATTCTGTGTATTATGATTATACTTTTTTTTTTCTAGAATTTCTTCATACAGTGGGTAGGATAGAAGTCTGGTCAGAAGTAAGATATGTTCTAGGGATGAATTTGTTTAGGAAGTAGCTATATTACTGCTGTTTTTCAGATTTTAGGCATTATGTTTTTGGTAAGACAAAGATTATAGATGTGGGCAAGAGAGTGTGTTAGATGGTCCTTGCAGTAATATGTAAACTAATGGCTGAGATTATCTGATATGGATGGGGTGTCACTAGATAGGTTGCCTTCGAGTGAGGAGATTTGTATGATTGTGTGTGTTTAACATAGAAAGGTGTGATGAAAGACAGGAGGGAGATGATGTTTGGGTTTATGTTGGAAGGGATTGCTGATCTGGAGAAAGGAAACAAATTATTTGATGTAGTTTGAGCAAGAATTCTGAGTTTATCCTCAGTGGATCAAATTTGAGGAAGTATTATCTTGTGGAGTTATATTACCTGTTATTAAACTGATTTTGTTTCAGTTTTGGTTGGCCTAACAGTGAGGTTTGTATGTGCTTATGATGAAAGGATTTGTGTTTACAGATGCGTTGTTTTCCTGAATTGTGAAGAGTAGTGCAGGCAGTTTAGTTTTCTATGGTGAGATTTTGTTTCCATGCATGCCAAAGTTCATCTCTAAGCTTGAGAAGATACTTGTATTTATTGTTCAACCATTCCATTATATTATTTGAGTGCACAAGTAAAGCAAACTGATAGAATAAGGCATGCCTTTGAAAGAGCAGAACTCATTTTCTGAGCACGTTGAGAACCTTTGCAAAAAGCAAAGACAAATACAATACTTAGAAGTTGAGAGAGGCAAAATTCAGATAAGAAGATGGGGGTTGCAAAAGTAGGTACAGGGTAACACAAAACGTCATTGCTTTACTGCAACACATGAAAGTGACAAAGTGAGAAACAGAACAAAATTCTGTGCAAAAAGAGTGGAACTGGAGAGTTAAATGACTGAAAAGAAAGAAAGAGATGTACAACATAAGAATCAGAATACAATTTTGTGCATTTATGGGACTGCACATTCAGATGAACATAGAATTCTAAAGGAAGCACAGGGCTTGACTTTATGTCTAACCCTCAAGCTTCATATACATTTGTATGCAACTGTTTCTCTTTATCTTGGTTGGTTGTTACTCAAGAAGATTATTAATCTGTCACTATAATAATGAAATTTGTAATTACCATTTTTGGTAAACTGAATTACTAACGTGTTGATGTCTGCATGGATAGTTAATTAAAATATTTTCACTCTGCCATCCTAACTAAGGTAGTAACTTAGTATATTAATTATTATTTCTACTAGAAGATAAATAGATCAAGGTGAAGAGATAGATCTGGTACATGACTACCTTTCTCTGGAACAAACTTCCACTCCAGATCAAGCAATGTGACTCACTATCTTCCTTTAAAAAGTAGTTGACAATGGGATGGGTATTAAAATTTCACCTTCAACATACCTGGCCTGTCTCTTTACTTGAAAATATGAGGTAAAGACTGAGGATGTATACTTTCAAGGTGTAAATGACTAAATGTCTCAGTCGCCTTATGTTTTCTATGATTTCTAAATTATTTACTACATGTTTACTTGACAGTATTAAGGAATACTTTTCTCTAAGACATAGTAGCTTGAGAGCAGGTTGTGGTTCAGGAAGAAGGGTGAACCTTAGCTTCCATTTCAAAGTTCCAAAGTTTTCATATTAAACCCCATGAAATATTTCAAGTAAGTTGCCTTGACTCAGTACTCATTTAAAGAAGCTTTCTTTGGATTAGCGCTTTCATCTTATAGACTTCATCAGGAAAAACATAAGGGAAGGTCCACTCTCGTTCCTGAATTGGAACCTCCTTTCAAGCTACTCCTTTTAGCATGTGTTCTGTTCATCCTGACTGGGGCCTTTCAGATCCCCCAGGCTGGTTTAACTTGCATTGGGCTACTTCCATTGCTTGGGACCTTTTAATTTTATTCTCTAAGACAGAGACAACAGTTGAACATAGTGACTCAGAATCTGTTCAGTAAGCTTAGGCTCAGTCTAGGTGTCTCATGGTTTTCTTCTTAGACTCTGTTAGAGGCACACATCACAGTGCATTCTCTTCTATACACATGCTGAAATACACAACTGAATCAAAAATGAGGGATTGGGCTCCTGTTTGACATGGGATGGTGTTAAATGTTATAATACATGTAAATGTGTCATAGATATGTTTCTATAAAAGGTAATGATAACTTTTTTGAACATTGTCATAACACAGATGTGATAATCTGCAAGGACAGAGATTTTTCTTTTTTCTGGAAAAATACTATGAAGATCTAAAATATGGGTATTCTTGAGTACTAGAAAAAATAATTTTATGAAATTCAGCAATTTAGGCAGAAAGCATACTCATAACTTTTCTTTCTTTTTTATGACTTTACTACTTGTAAAATTGTCAGTGTTTTGTTCTTAAAATTACGTTTAGTTTTTGGGATCTGTAGATGCACTTAACATTTATAAGAGTTTCATTAATCATTGAAAATTACATTTAATGATCATGGATATGATAATGGAATTTCAGGTCAAGAAACTAACATTTCATGTTTTATCCCTAAATCAGTGTCACTGGTTCCGTTTTCTGATTTTTTTAATTGACTAGTTAACTGAATAAATCCATTAGACATGTCTGTTTCAGAGGCAGTGTGGGAGCCCTGACTAGTAAAATGCCATGCTCAGAGTTAATTTACACTTTCTTCATTACTGTCAGGTCTTTGTGCAGCTGTAACATTCCACAACATATCAATATGCAAAGAGATAGTATAAAATACGTGATGTCTTGCCCTGAATCCAGTTTACACACATATGTGTATACATCGTAGATACAAAAATGACAAGCCTTCTCCTTGGGTAATAATGCATTGCTTGCAAACATGCAGTTTTGTTAATGGCTGTATTGTGTTGATTTGTATTTTAATCATGTTTATGATTCTATACATGGAGTTCTGTGGTTATGATATCTGCATGCCTGCTGCTGCTATTTATTGCGTTAATGCAGTTCTGTAGGGCATCACACCCTCCTGTTTAAGACCACCTAGGTGACAGAAATAAAAAAAAAAAATACCAATAACATTAGTTAACATGGCAGATCATGTGCTAAGCTGTATTTATTGGTAAGTGACCTGTAATATCTCCACTGCGGTGGTGGTGCTGCGGAAGCGTTGTTGCCTCACAGTAAGATGTTGTCCTGTTCAATTCTCAACTAAAGCATCTTCTGTGTGGAGACGTGTGAATGGGCGTACCTTCGTTGAAGGTTGTGCATCAGGGCTGGCAACTCGGCATGTAAAAATCTACTGCCAATAATTAGTGGACAGAGTTCCACTGTGGCGACCCCTAACCGGGAAAAACCGAAAGACACAACAACCTGTAATGACTCCAACAGGAACGCTTTTTAATTATTTTTTACTTAGACAAATGAGGTTTGGTAACAAACACATTTGTCCAGGGACATCTATGGGTGTGGGTCAGATAGGAATAATAAGGGGAGTTAAGATGGTAGTAGAAGAAAGATAGTGTGGTGGGGATAGAAGGGTTAAATTGGGAAAGTAGGTGGGTTGGGAGGAAATGAGGTAAGTGTAAGGAGGGGCTTAACTGGTTTTGTGTGAGTATAACTGGGTAAGGGATCAGATTTTGTCATGAAATTGCTCCCCGCCCTCCCTCCCATTTTTAGTATAATTGAGGATTGAGTAGTTATTTTATAGGTTGTGTGTTTAGGCAGAGAAGAGGGGCAGGCTTGTCCCTCTTCTTTTCCCCTTCTGGTGTTGGATATTTAATTCAGTGAGTTGGGGAATGAAAGTGAGGGATGGGACATTGCTTGATAAGTAAACGTAAGTGAGTGAAGGTAAGGACACTGCATATTTGGTTATGGTGAGCATGGTTACACTGCCCTAGTAAAAGGGGCTTAACTCATCGAGATAGGGAATGAAAATGAGTGATGGGGTGCTCCTTGATAAGTAAAAGTAAATGAGCAGAGGAGAGGATGCTGCTTATTTGGTTAGGGAGAGTACGATTACACTGCCCTCGTAAATGGTTATATGGATGTTCATGCTGTGATTAATAAATTAAAATATTTGGTTATGGAAGCTTAATAAAGGTCATGAAATGTGATTTGGTGTGTTATGTTTATTGAAGGGGACGGGGTCAAAAGCTTTCACATCCTTCAAGCTATTGCATTTGTAAATGGTTTTATTTTGCATACTTTCCCTTACAATATATAGTAGCCATACAGTACCATTTCTGTTTTTCTTTGCCTTCTTCCTGTAGACTACATTATCGTCTCTGTTATAGAGTAAAGGTGATGTGTGGGATTTCAGTAGTAAAGGAGACCTGGCACAAGAATAGCTTGGTGCTAATAATTTCCAAGAGTTCTAGCTCTAGCCATGCATCTATGATAGAATCATGGAATTAACTATATTTTATGTAACAGTAGGTGCCAATGAAGGGGAATGGGCTCCCTGTTGAAATGTCAGCACTCAAAATGCAGAGTGCTGAAAAACTGAAAAAAAGCCTGAAAAAACAGAGAAGAGCAAATCTCAAAAACCACTCTTCGCCTTAAAACTACTTTTTGCAAGGGGGACAAGTACCCCTGCACTTTCCCATGAGGGAGGCAACCCTGCCATGTTCATCAGCCATATATATATATATATATATATATATATATATATATATATATATATATATATATATATACCAACTTTGACATTGGCATGCATTGCACAAAAGGGAATATTTCAAGAAATTGCATATATATATGTGTATATATATGGGTACATATTACACCGTCGACAACTGACTAAATCGACAACCGGCCCTGTAGCACCAATTCAACGAAACCGCACAGCATCGACACTTTAAATAACCGACGCTGACTCTACCGACAACGCGCTACACCGACATTGCGTATTACAGCTAACGGGTATTAACATGTGTGAGGTAGGGGATGTATTTCTAAACTTATGTCACTCAGTCTAACATTATAACTACATCCCCTACCTCACACATGTTAATACCCGTTAGCTGTAATACGCGATGTCGGTGTAGCACGTTGTCGGTAGAGTCAGCGTCGGTTATTTAAAGTGTCGATGCTGTGCGGTTTCGTTGAATTGGTGCTACAGGGCCGGTTGTCGATTTAGTCAGTTGTCGACGGTGTAATATGTACCCGTATATATATATATATATATATATATATATACATTGATTCACTTTATAATCTCGAAATACTGAAATATTGAATTTCAGCAGTATCTCAAGACTATAAAGGCAAAAAATCAAAAACCCGAAACTTTAAAATCGCAAACTTTCAAACCACGAACGTAACACAAACAAAACACTACACCAGGAAAACACAAATACACCTACCTGCTGACACTACAAAAAAACAAACCAACACACACAAACACAACAAAAATAACACACACACACACAAACAATCTTGCTAAAAGCAGGGGGGGCAATCCCACCTGCATCCCCACACCCCCCATACTTATATATATACTAACTCCGAGGTTGCACTAAACACATAAACACATAAAACTCACCACTACACACTCACACACACTAAAATCCCTACCCGATACCCTTACAAAAACAGCACTTAGCTAAAACCCCAGCTAAATCCACAAACCGCATCACACATCACGTATGTGAACACATAATGGCGACTGCGAATGGTTACTTGAAGAATGAATCTCATATTTTTACCTGAAATTCTTTTCTTGAAGATATGCTAAAGTAATACACAGGCTAACACTTAAACATAAGGACATGCAAAGAGGTTAACATCCACTACAGCGCCTTAACAGATAAAGTTTGAAAGTAGTTTTAGTTTTATGTTCTGTGTATGTGCAGTAATTATACTGCAATAGCTACACAAGTGAACATGTATAAATGTTTCTAACAAGCCTTCCAGAGTATAATTACAAAAGCAAGTAGTTTGATTTGCAGAGAAAAATATTTCTTGACATACTATAATAAAATATTAGTACATGAGGCACAGTGATTGCACTCCAAAAAACTGGAAAAAGACAAGCTTGTTGAGCTTTTCTTTGATATTGGAGTTCAACAATGTCTGCTGCTAACCAGCACAGTGACTGCATTAGCTTTAAAAGTGGTTAGATACTGTTATGAGCCACACATGAATGGGGTATCTCACAGCTTTTAAAGTTGTTAGTTTGTTAGAGGAACGCTTTGTTTCTGCCTGCTGTCTGACTGGTAGTACTACATTTTTTTTATTATTTCCAAGGCCATATAACACTTCCCACTCCCTACCCCCTTTTTTTTCTGTAACTGGTAGTACATAAAGCAAATGAATTAGGTGTTATTCAGTCTACTACTGAGTTATATTTGCTCCAGCATGGGTTAGACCATGCTGACAACTGGTGCACAGATAATAATCTCAAATTAAATTTGAAGAAAAGTAGCACAGTTCATTTTGGTAAACAAAACATTTTTACATACCATATAGGTAACATACCTCCCCCCCCCCCCCAGTCAGATACTGCTATAAGGGATCTAAACACTCTTGTTGATAACTAATTACAGTTTGACTATCATGTTTCCAGACCAGTTCAGAAAGCCTCCTGTGCAGCTCAACTAATTTCCAAAGACATCTCCAGTAGGTCCAAAGAAGTCCTAATTCCCCTCTCTTGTATTTCATCAGACCCATTATTGAATCTGTCTGAACATATCACTCAGCTTGAGAGACTTCAGAGATTCCTAACTAAAAAGATCAGTGACCTCAAAACTCTAAGTTATCAGGACAGACTGGCAGTCCTGTCTCTGTAGTCAGTCTCTTACAGACTCTGTTGTGGAGATCTGTGTCTAGTACTTTCATCCATAAAATGATCCAACCCTCCTTGACCTCCCATTCCATCAGAGAACAAATGACACCTCACATATTCAGTTAACAGATAAATAAGACATACTGTTGAGTAGACTCATATCTGAATGTATCCCTCAATTCTGGAACAAACTTACACTACATGCTAAGCAGAGTGGCATTCTTACCAACCTCAGGGTAAACCTAGATAACTGGATGGGCAGCCTCAAATTCCCCTTTGTCCTATCTTGTCTTGCTCTCGTTGTGGCTAGAGGGGACTTTTAAATAGGGGGATTTGGCTTGATCTGGAGATTGAGTGCCTAAAACTTACCTATGAACCTAAAAAGCTCTAGGCACTGCAAAGAATTATTATTGGTTCTCTCCAGTCATATCCTTTGTTATATGTTTTTGACATGGATGCAGTGATTTAAATCTCAGTTTTCATTTCACTCTGCTCTCATGTTGAATTCTTTGGCATCTATGCCTGAAATACATAATTTGGTTATGATCAGAGACTAATTTGTAGTCCTCTATATTCATCATTCTCTAACATTTAACATAAAGCAGAAAAGAAAACACTGCTGTCTTACTTGTTGTATAGACCAGTTAGGTTATGTAAGATATGGCTCTCATTTGCTATGCTTTGCTCTAGATTTAGTATTGTGTCTTAAATATAGTACATTCTTTACTGCTTTTTATTGGGGGGGGCTGCGTATTTGGACAAGGGTTAATGTAATTTATTTATTTATGTTTATACATAGCCATCTGTCAGTCTATCTATCTATCTGTCTATCTATCTATCTACCTATCTATCTATCTATCTATCTATCTATCTATCTATCTATCTATCTATCTATCTATCTATCTGTCTATCTGTCTGTCTGTCTATCTATCTATCTATCTATCTATCTATCTATCTATCTATCTATCTATCTATCTATCTATTTTTATATAGCTTTCATTTTTAACCAGGGTAGAACACTGATCTCAGTGGACCAATTTCTGGACTCAGCCTGAGAGATTACAATAGACAGAAGATGATAAAAATGACACTTTCAAATGGATGCACTTATAACAATGATATGTAAAGCATGTTTTAGAAGCACACAATTAACAATATAACTAATAAAAAATAGATGTAAGAAAAACTTTAAAAAAAGACTGCTATAAGCATTTAAACTGTAAGACAATTTGTGTAACTAGATTGAATGCTGTGTATTGAGCAACTACTCACTATATACAGCATATAAAATAAGGTGCATGAGTAAGGAAAGGCAGAAGGGAGGAAGAGTGGAAGCAAGGTGAGTAGAATGATGTGTATGTCAGCTGCCTGCCTATTAAACTCAATGGCCAACGCTACTTGTTTAAATTGAAAACTGCTGCTTCATCTAAACTATAAGAAAACATGCTAAAGTAATGTTTTGAGGGGGCAAGGGCTAAACCCCCTGCCTCCTCATATGCAAAATTCACCTGCAACACTTCCTGTTCTTAAATATGCTTTCTCTGTCACTGTACAGTAGCAGTGAAAGGGAAAAAATACCTATAGTGAATCTTCATTTTGCTCTAGCATACAAACAGTGCAACAGTAATGGGGACATAGGGAAGCTACAATACAAAGCAGCTACACATCAAATTGCAGTAACTTTCAGCTGTCAGTTGAACTGACCCATACAGAGCTGATTAACATATTGTTATTTATGGAAGCTGTGCCTTGATTTAATGAACAAGAGTAACTGTCCTTTGATTAAATGTGCTACACTACAATTAAATGCTCTCTTTGAAAAACAAGCGAGTATTTGTCTCCCTCACCTTTTTGTCAATGTTTGGAAACCATGAGTACTTTATTTACATTTTTGCAAAAAGTAACACCGCAGGTCTGCTGTCTATGTTAGATGGAAGGATCAGGTATTCATAAAATGGCATCACAGAGAGTTCTGCCTCCCTTAAATCTTCAAACCTGTACAAAGCAGAAGTACATTGTTTATGGAGATGGCACTGCACATTTATTACAGTATATACGCTAGAATGTCATGAACTGCATCATGTAGTTCAGCAAATACTGTCAGAATTCCTTTTATATTCAGGAGATTAAACTGCTAGACTTGAAGTCTATAGGAAAGTAAGGTTATAAAGCAGTTTAGCACCACCCTATAAAATGCATTGATGAGAATTCCCAAGATTGTATGAGTGTTTTACTTTATTCTGTTTATATTTATACATTCCCATATGTATGAGTGTGTTTCAGAATACCACAAGCTTTAATGACATACTGACCACCATATATCACAAATTGGCCTGCTCCTCAGTGGATTTGTTTTTTTTTATTTCATTTTATTGACCTTTGGTAACCTAGTTGGTGGGCTTGTCACAAGACCCTTTTCAGCCATGATTTTAGTATATTACATATTAAGTTATCACTTATCAGACTAGTTAAAAAAGAAAATTATTTACAATGTAGACAGTAAAATGCTGTTTTATAAAAAAATATATTAAGCTAATATTTACAATGCAGATAAAGACAACTGCAAATTTACAAACAGAATTTTGATTGCATGAAGGCACTGAATTTTGCAGTAACATTTATATTCAAAAGTGAGTTTATAGAGTGTAATGGAAAATGCGCTGTACTTTACAGCTGCCAGTACACACTTGTTAAAAATAGCACAATATTTGTTACCACTCAGCTTAGGATGTCAAAGCAGCAAGAGCAGTAAAACGTGCATTGAAGAAGGTAGACATGATTGTGTGAATAGCATAACCTATTAGTGGGCAAAGATTGAACTCTTGGGCTTCAGTTATCGGAGGTTCAGCCTGCCGATGATCAGAGATCCTCCATAGGAAATCACTGTGGGCACATTTCTGGCAGTAGCAATGCCTTTTTTGTGGGAATATCCCCTATCTTTGAGTTGGTGTGACCATGAAGTTGATATATACCAGTTTAGGGGGTGTGGGAATGCTTGCTACTCCTTGCAAAATGCACTTAAAAAGTGGGGTTTTGGGCCATTTTTTAGCCACATGCAGTTCAGGGATTTGCACCAAAAAAGAACATTCCAACTAGTAAAAACGAAAAAATGAGCCACACTGCTGAAATCCACAAACAAAATCCTTTTACTGTAAAGACCCAGTAAAAACAGGCAAATGTAAGTGCTTTCGTAAGGCACAATGACCAAACTTCATCAGACAAATTTACCTTACAAATGCTCACCTTTTATGTTACAAAGCACACCCATAATTGTTAAATTGCCCCCATTCACTAATTAAGTCACAATTTAAATTTTAAATAGACATCACACCAATTCGTAAAGTCAACGAATACATCATAAACAATTTTTTTCACCATAAAAATGATGAAAATAATAAACTACAACTATATATATATATATATATATATATATATATATATATATATATATATATTTATTGCTAAAAATACTGAACAACTAATCAGAATAAACACAATAATAAACAAAAAAATAATACTTGTGTGTGTGTGTGTGTGTGTGTGTGTGTGTGTGTGTGTGTGTGTGTGTGTGTGTGTATATATATATATATATATATATATATATATATATATATATATATATATATATATATATATATATATATATATGTATATATATATATATATTATCTGTCTAACACCCTAAGCTTCAATTTACTACTGATAGAAATAGCATCATTCAGACCCGGGGGAACATGGGTATTAAGGAAAATCTGCCACTAGGTTTCTTTTTCTTCCAAGAACAACTTCCAAGGATCACCTCTGTCCCCCCGTTTCACCTGCTGCAAGACCACAAATTTAAACCCATGGTCAGGAAATTTGTTAATATGCCTATATAAGGCATTATTGTCGTCACACCGACAGATATCATGTAGGTGTTCATATATCCGCTGAGATAACTTCCGTTGGGTTTTTCCAACATAAAAGCTAGAACATTGGGAACACAAGGTGGCATATATTAATTACACCCTGGGTGTAACAACTAAATTTACCCTTAATAACAATCTCCCTGTCATTTACCTTAATCTTAGATGTAACAAAAATGTGTTTACATTTGTTACACATTCTACAAGAATTAATTTTACCTTGTATATTTATATCCTTAGCCTGTTCCAAAATGTTTTTAATATTTCTACCTCTCCTGTACACAAATTCTGGGTGTTCACCAAACAAGACCCCTATAACTGGATCACTTTTTTAAAATAGGCCAGTTCTCATTCACAATATCCTGCATAACATAACTATCATTTGAAAAAGTAGACACAAATGGGCATGAGGGCTCGTCACCCACCTTAGACCCCCTAGGTATGCTCCCAACCCTTTGCACTGGGATCCTACCGTCACCATTCAGATTTCCATCTGTCCTGGGTCCAGGTCTTGCTTCCACCATCCCCAAAGGAGTTCCATCAAAACCATTCAAAATGGATTTATAAAATCCCCTTACACGTTCATCAATCACCTCCTTCTTAATAAGCACTGGCCACCCACAATAGTAACCCAGATGACTGGATAGTGAATACAATACCCACCTGTGTGGGCCAATCCAGACACTACACCCCTGAACCACACAGCAGACCATTGTCATGTGGCCTGATGCCAAGGTGTACCCTTTACCTAGCTTTGTACGTACAGCCTTCTGGCACAGTCAGCCACTACACACCTGTGAAGCAATGCACCCATGCATGTCAGTACTGCCAAACTGTGTGTGTGTGTGTGTGTGTGTGTGTGTGTGTGTGTGTGTGTGTGTGTGTGTGTGTGTGTGTGTGTGTGTGTGATTTGGGATGTCATTCACACTCACTACACCTCGCATTGGCCTACTGAAGCATGCCTTCTGATGTCAGACACCCTGGCATACCCTTTGCCCATATATCATCCTGATAACACCTGTGGTGCAGGTGATACCTGCGTTTTACTGTATTGTGGCAAACTAGCTAGTTAGGAAGTCTAAGCCTGACCCTGCCAACTGTGATAATGTGTGTGAGACCCTGAGAGAGTGTAGCTGTGTCGACTTTGACACCTGTTCATGTGGACAGGCACATGTACTTACACCTACCTTATCCCTCCTTTATCACTGTTGCAGATGTCACACACCATCGCATATACCTTCCAACAGCTCCCCAACATATGAACTCTGTGGTGCATGCAGTAACTGTATAGACATGTGATAGCAATGCATAGTCAGGCAGGGGTTTGAAACCCCATACTGGTAAGTGTGTGACACAAACATGCTTAGGTTTTACTCTCCCACCCCCTCCCTGTCTTACTTTGTCTCTGTTTGTCTCTCTCACGCCCTCTCTGGTGGATGTGGAGAAGTACACCTGGTTTGCTTAGGCAGCAGCTTGTGTTTTGTAAGGGATGCTCATGAATAGCTGATGGCCTCTGCATGAATTGCAGTCCCCCACTAGCTGATTGCATGTGGGACAGCTGTGGTAATATTCCCATAGCCAATTGCATGGAAACACACTCCTATAACTAGGAACATCATGTGCGTGTTGGCCCTTTTCATTCTGTGTGAGCAGGACTTCATGTCAGTGTTTGGAAAACAGCATCACAAATGGTAGTAGGATATACCTCTAACAACATGCACTGTGGAGACAGGCCAACAAACTGGAGGAGGATGTTCCAGACATGACTACAAAATATAAGTGTTGCTCTGCTGCCTTTGGAGTAATGTTGGTTTAACAGGGTTTGTGTGGATATGACTGGTTTACATGATTTAATACTTGTCATGACAGTGTTATGTGTTTGAGGAAACACCCGCCTGTAGGGTTATCTGCAGACTGGGCAGTGTTTGGAGTCTTATGTGTCTTGTGTTACTCACAGTTCACCTATCTTAGAACTGCAGAAGCATGGCCTGAGGATTGCAGTCAGTACATGGTGACAGCCATGAGAGTTAATGACTTCATATCCCTCATAGGGCATAGGTCACAACAACCCTGTTGCAACAGTAAATGTATGAGGGTATCACAGCAACATGCCAATATTGGCCCAGTGTTTGTGGCTCCAGCCACAAGTCTGTCAACCTTTGTACATATGTCATGCAGTAAGAGGTGCATATGTTCTGTACACCTTTATGTATTGATATCATACCTGATAACAAGCCATTCAGATATCAGACTGCTAGACATGTTATGTATATTAGGAGTTATTTCTGAGGACATAATCTGGGCATTCTGTGGCTGTGTGTACAGTAGTGGGGTCTGTGTATTTATGGTGATTGTCAACAGTATGTGTATTGTGAATATGTACCTTGGCCTGTGTACAGACTGTGGTAGATGTCATTGTTCTTGGTCC